>NC_090926.1:1279490169-1279593299 GCF_040938575.1 Ambystoma mexicanum | reverse complement strand
AGACCTCTTGCAAGGACCCTCTGATCGCGTCACCTACATGAGTCGTTTCCATCAGTAAGCTGCTAACTCTCAATGGCTCGAGGTGACTCAGTGCATGCTGTTTCATAGGGACCTCTGAGAAGAATACAATGACGAGTGAGTCCACTCACCGAAACCGGGAATGTTACAAGGCCCGATGGATCACGTTATCAGCATCGACCATTGATTGACGGAAAGATGAGGTGAGCGGAGAAGAGCAGGCAAGGGCGCCTTCCAACAAGTGCCACCACCAGTTCTGCCATCAAAGAAACCAACAGAGGAACCAATGCAGCTTTGAGCTCCACGAGGACCACTGTCTGACGCAGAACGCAAGAGCCAGCTTCTCCATCGATTGTGTCGCTACTTTGGGGAGTGTGGACATTACTTGGGCACACATCCTTTACAACGTCCCAAACCAGTGGGAAACTGAAGGGGTTGTTGCAGGAACAGAAGGGAAAAACAAGCCCACATAATGGAAAACATCTTCTGGTATCTTAAGTGTTGGAAGCACAGTTCGTTCGGAACAAAAGAACCACGCAGGTATCTGCAGTAGTGAGTTTAGGGCCCTTTAGTAACATGCATACAATGAATGGGTTCACAGAATAACTCAGAGTCCAAATAACCAAACCAACTCAGGAAGATGGCAAATATACTCTTTTAATAACAATTATCTAAAACAGGGAGTTACAACGAACATCAACGGATGTTCACTCAGTCTCTCCCAATCTTTTCACAAAAGTTATATTTTATACTAAAAATACATTAGAGGTGATGTCATACTACGAGGCAAATAATGAAAAATCTACTAGGGATTGTAATTGGCTTAAGGGGAGCATCTAAGTGCACATTACATACGAACTGGGATTATGATTGGCTGCCCACTGTCAGGTGGACAATACATGCCTACCTCTTCAACATGTCATCTTCAAAATCATTAAGTACACGGTTTTCAATTGGTCTTCAAACTATAGGTCCTTCATTATACAGACCTCTACAATTGGTTGGCATGCTTGTGCCATGTCTGGAACATTTGGTTCACTTAGCAGCAGGTAGGCCCAGACCCAGGTGCAAGGAGGTGGGTCTGACTCTACCTCCCCACCCAATGAACCCAACGTCTCTCATCACCCATGCCTTCTGCCATGAACATTGTCTTTGAACTTGGCCTTGCAATTTATCCTTGTCTCTGGGAATACATGGGCGTGCAGGCACTCACTATCATAGTTCTAGGACTCCAAGTTCAACTCTATGTTCATCCTTAGCTCACGTGACAGGAGCCCAACATTCGTTACTGAAAAGGATTCCTTCCTCACTTCGTGATTGAAATACTTGGGATCAATCACTATTCCCTCAAGTTCCATACTTGTTATCTCGCCTTAACGGTTGACCGACCTTATTAATCCTTTCTACTTTCCGCACCAAATCATTCTTCTTCCAACATTACTCTAGATACTGCTTGAGTTACTTCCTTTATTGGAAGAATCTCTTCCACTCTGTCCCAACGTATTCCTGTGCTTTGCTATTTGTTCTTTACAGATGAGACTGGCATCGATACCTCATTGTCTCATTCCCTTTCTATTTCTTCATCTACTTCTCTTCGCTTTCTCGTATCTCTTCTAATTCTTTCTTCCTCTTTGTTCTTCACCTCTCCTTACTTCTTCCCTTCTTTCCTCTTCTTCCCTTCGCCTCTGTAATCTTTTGTCCCTCAATCTTCGTGCTTCTTCCTCCTCCCTCTTTCTTTCCTATCTATCCCTTTCTTCTATCATTCTTTGTCTATTTTTGTACTTTCTTTGTTCATCTGCCTCTTCTTCTTTGCTCTCTTGCTCCTCCTGATATATTTGTTCTTGTTGCTCCCTGCTTTTCCTTTTCTGCTCATCTTCTTTCAATCTCTTTTATCGTTCTTTATCATTTCTTTCTTGTTCTTCCTTAGCTTCTCTTTGCTTAACTTCCTTGATACTTTTCCCATCTATCTTAAGTAATGTCTGTCCTCCCATCCATTCGTTCTGCACAAGCGCTATCTCGTCAGCCTTATCCTTCTCTCCTTTCCATCTCTTAATCTCCCTGTCTATCTCTGTCGACAATTTTAACGGCTCACTCTTGTCTACCCTGTCTTGCATGATCTTATAAATATCTTCCTTTCTTTTGTTTTCCTCCGGACTATCGTCACTACTGTAAGCGGGGGGTTCACATATTGGATTACTATACCCCGTCGCTGCTTTCAGTTCCTTTAAAGGATACACCCCTATTTCTTCCGTAATAGCACCCTCTGCTTCAAGTGAGGTAAGGGGCACTGAGGGCTCAACAACGTCTTCCTTATACTCACTAAGCATCCACTCCTCAGGTGGCAGGTCTTCTCTTTCCACTTGGTACATTTTCCAGAGCTCTAAAATCGTTAATCTTTTATCTAATTTTTTCCCCTGTGAACGCATCTTGCAAGTATGTGGTCATGTGTGGCAATACCACTTTTGACAATGATCCCCCTTGTGGCCACGGCATCCACATTTTATCTGCCCTGCTTTTACCCATTCTGCACTGTACTGTTTGAGCTTGGGCATATGCTTTGAAAGATGCTTTGGTAGTGTTTTGCATAAGTATATAAGAGCTGTGTCTGCCATAATGACAAGTCTCAATTGACTGTAAATACTTACCAGAGTGTTAAAATAAACTTGATACCTTTGCTTAAATCACCACTTTTCAACGTCTTAAAAACAACAAATATGAGCACACACCATCAATCACTGCTCAAGCCTCTAATTTCAGTAGCCTATCTATTCTCTTACTTGATATATCTATTCTCTTACTTGATATATCTATTCTCATGATTGGCACCAATCACTTAGCTATGCTCAATCACTGTTGCTCCTCAACCTTTTCAATTTTTCACAACCTTTATCGCTGTTTGATATTTTTACTCGACAAACAACATTCAGTCAAACAGTACACATTTATAAACACTGTGATCACCTGATCTCTCGCCTTTATGTATACCCTATACAGGGTTTGAAACATCACCTTACGTAATCCTGATTACGTGTTTTATTTTTCTGCTCTACTCCCATTGGATTTTAAGACGTCTCCTACTAACTCCCTTGAGCCAGAGCTTCTAGGCGCTACCTCTTCTTCACAATACTTCCAGTAACTCAAAAATGATTACAATCCCGTCCCTTTATTAGCCATTCCCCTTAGTCTACTCACCATTCATTAATCGACTCTTGGCCTTTGGTATCAACTCCTCCTTCAATCTGACCACTTCGCCTTCTGTCCGCAGAGCGCCAATGGAAACTGGGCAGGGATTCGGTCAAAGGGGACCTGCCCACCGTCTCAGTTCTTCTTGCAAATGTATTTCTACTGGCTGCTCTCCACAGGAAACCCTGCAATGTTCTAGCTAGTGGCAGAGGATGCCCGATCGTCCGAGACACTGGAAACAAACTGGTTTGGATCTTTTAACCATCCACACTGCTACCACATAAGTTTAGGACCCTTTAGTAACGTGCATACAATGGATGGGTACACAGAAGAACTCAGAGTCCAAATAACTGAACCAACTCAGGAAGATGGCAAAGTACTGTTTTTGTAACAATTATCTAAAACAGGGAGTTACAACGACCATCAACAGACATTCGCTCAGTCTATCCAGATCTTTTCACAAAACATACATTTTATACTAAAAATACATCAGAGGTGACATCCAGGACCCTTGGAACATGGAGATCAAGACTTGGTTGGGGCAAATTGAATTCCCGGTTGATGCCGCTCGGTCTCTGCAATGCCTCTGCCATCTTCCCAAGGTTTATGGATGCAATCTTCTCTGATCTTCTGGGTGTATACGTTTGGGTCTAACTGGATGGTATATTGTTTTCCTCTGTATCCTTTGAGACCCACAGGAGCCATGTTTCGGAAGCCCTGTTCTGTATAGCAGTGAACCACCTGTATGCTTAGACAGAAAAGCATGCTTTCCACTGAGAACAGATGACATTCCTGGGTTATATGATCAGCCCACATACAATACATTTGGACCCTCGTAAAAAGAAAATCAGCTATGGAATGGTCCAGCCCGCAAGATAAGAAAGCGGCACCAACATTCCTGGGATTGGCCAACTTTTACAGGTGTTTTTATTAAGGGATTCTCTCGCTTGACGGCCAACATCAACCGTGTCTTCAGTACTCAAAATGTTTTCCAATGGGATGACACAGCTGAAGCAGCCTATGTGGCCCTCAAGAAGGACTCCATGCAGGCACCTGTTTTGAAACCTCCTGATGAAGCGCTTCCCTTTAAAATCAATGCCAAAGCCAGCTAGGCAATCCTATTCCAACCCATTGCCTACCCTTCTAGAAGCTAGCCCCCTATGAGCAGAATTAGTCTGTGATCGATAAGGAGCTCCTAGCCATCAGGAAGGTGTTTCGGGAATGGAGACAGCATCTGCTAGGTGGTCTTCACAAGGTCCATACCAACCGCTGCAGCTTTCAATTCCTGCAATCCATCTGTTATAACAACAGCATCCAGGCCCCATGGGCCATCTTCTCGCAACTGGAATTCACCATAACATACATTCTGGGTGCACAGAACCAAAAGGCTCATGTCTTAACTAGATTCTATGATTCTGAGGCCCCCACGACGTTCTGAGGGAGCCTATTCTTCCGGCAAAGCTTTTTTGAATGCCTGGCAGGAGCTGAACTGATTAATGACCCATTGAAACAAGCATCCCAAGCGATATTTTGTAATGGTCATCTGTAGCGGCCTCCCATATCACAATGCCAGGACATCCTATCCGGTTTTCACGACTCGCATGTTGCCGGCCACAGCAGTATCAAACCGGCCATCAACTTAGTCTCACATCAATTCTCGTGGCCAGACCTTCACCAACAAGTCCAGGAATACGTTGACCAGTTCCCACTTGGTGCCGAAACCAAGGCTAGCCAAGGTCACTGAGTGGGACTTTTGCAACCCATCGAAAAGCCACCATGTCCCTGATATACCATCACCACCGACTTCATTGTCGAACTGCTGGCATCTCTTGGTAACACCTGTTTGATGGTGATGGTGGCTTGTTTCTCCAAAATCGCTCACTTTATTCCTTTACCTGCTTTGCCCACAGGGGTTCCGATGGCTCGAGTGTACTTCCATGGCATCTACAGACTGCAGCGCCTGCCAGAAAAGGTGATCTCGGATAGGGGTGCACAATTCATCTCCTGTTTCCGGAAGTCACTCTGCAATCTTTTGGGTATTCACCATGCTTAAAGCTCGGGAAACCATCCACAGGCAACAACTAGACTTAACGCACCAATCAGTCTCTTAAACAGTACCTCCATTATTATGCCGAAGCCCTGCAAGCCAACTGGTGAACAGGTGCGAATTCCTGGATCCCACAGAAGTGGTATACAACAACGCTCCTCATATGACTATCGCCACCAGCCCCTTTCACTGCAACTACGGGCTTCACTCAAAGCTCATAACTCTGCATTTGCCGATACAGAGTCTGGTTTCTTCTGCAGACGCCCTGATCCATCATATGCTTCGATGGCATAGGGATTTTTTATTTTTTATTTTTTATTGTACATGGTTTAAATTAAACCTTTACAAATTCATTAATTACAGAAGATAAAAAAAAATAATTACACCAGTGAATAAAGAAAACAAGAGATTTAAATTCATAAAACCATGTAAAGGCAAATAAAATTAAGAATTAAAAGCAGCAATAAAAAAAATAAGAAAGAGCAGAAAAAAATATATATTTACAAAAAAAGACCATATTTAAATAACAGAAAAGAATCACTGTTCCTAAGCATAATACAGTTCATTCAGATCCTAGGTTACCTGGTTGATAATAATAGATCAGCACGAAGGCTAAGTGGGGCGGTACCGAAACACTGAGGTAACTATAACGAATTCACCATAGTTCGTAATGATTCACAGTGATTCACAATACATAAGTTCCCTCACATATTCACTAAATTTAAAGCATTAATAAAACCAGCAAGGGCCCGCCCCTCCGAAACGTTCTAGATGCTAAGGCACCGCTTCCACAGTAAATCTTCATTAAATACAAAGTTATGTCGATAAGCAGACAGGAATCTAATTCTTAACCCCACAAGAGTAGTGTTATCACATTCCAGAACAAGGTGTTTAATTGACTCTGGTTTTACCTTACAAAATCTGCAACACAGATCCTCCATTAGGATCTGTTTTCTCCTATACAGAATATCCATAGTTGGTAAAAGGTTGCACCTTACCCGAAGGATAAGCCCGCGATAGAAGCGGTTTGGAAATTGAAGGACGATCGGGAGACGGTTCCTCTGCATTTATGACCATGGACAAGATGACTCATAGATGCATAGGAATGGAAGGCATCAGTCGTGACTATCCAATCATAGTCCAACAAAATACTTTTTGGTTCACAAAGGATTAGTATTCAAAATGGTTAAATTAGAACCATTGTTAGATAAGATCAATTCACATCTTCCCTTGAGATCAGTCAAATCTATTGACAACTTTACATTATCTCCCAAAAGTTGGTAGAGGGAATTTGGTATAGGCATGCTAATTTTGGCATATAGTGTTAGTAGACACCATTGGACACTTGCCAACAGAGATGGCAACCCCAATTCGTACCTGATGGCTGAGATTGGCACTGCATTGGGGATGCCAAGGATCTCTCTCCAAATCCTACCCTCAATTTTTTCAAGAGATGTCCAAATACCCACTGCAGATAATTCCAGGCCATAAGTCAACTTCGGCACTATCTTCCCCTCAAAGAACATAATCGCTGGTTTCAACGATTTCAATGAAAACCGCCCAAACTTGCGATCGATTTTTACAATTTGAGATTCAAGCAACTTAGCTTTTTGCATCAGAATGTCAATGCCAAGTTTGATTCCCTTATTTGCTCCACAATGGAAACACAGATGTTTAACATTTCTCGATGGTTTGATAGGGGTCCCTTCAATCGACCAAAAATTATTGCTTTTTTAGATTTAAATTTTGAAAAGGCCAAGATTTTTGTTTTTGCAGGGTTAATTATGAGGCCATTATTTTTAGCATACCTGGCAAATCTATTCAAAAGTCGCTGCAGCCCGACTTTTGTAAGATCACATATCAAAAAGTCATCTGTATGTGCAAGCCAGATAATTTTACTATTCCCTACTTTAGGGGATATCAGTCCTTCATGAGGTAGGCAGACCGCGACATCTGACATGTATCGGTTAAATAACCAGGGTGCAAGGACACAACCCTGCCTGACCCCCCGATAATTCGTTCTGACAGGTACCCCTTTTGGCTTAGTCGAACTTGTATTCCACCGTTTTCATATACCCCTTGGATCAGCCTAATCATACCAATCGGCAAACCCCATTTTGCCAGCTTAGCCCAGAGTTTACTATGGACTACACAGTCAAAAGCGGCCGAAAGGTTGATAGAGGCCATAAACGTGCAACCCTTCTGTCTTCTCCAGGCATCCTCCTGAATACATTTAAGGACCAGCCCATTGATATTAATGGCATGGCCTTTACGAAGCCCTGTCTGCATTTTATCAAGGGGGTGAGCCCCGTTGGTCCATTCCTCTAAATGTAAGAGTAGAAAAGCAGAGAAGATCTTACAATCTGCATCTATTAAAGATATAGGGCGATAGCTCTTAGGATTTGTTCTACTCCCACATTTGTAAATGGGAATCACATTGGCCGTACACCAAGACAGAGGTATAACCCCTGTGCTAAGAATGTCCTTGAATTCAAAATACAACAAGTTTGCCCAAAGGTTACAATCTGCCTTAAAGGTGGCATTAGTTAGACCATTAGGTCCCGAGGCCTGTGATTTTTTACTTTTAGTTAGGAGGGACAGGATGGTATCTAAATCCAGAGGGACGTCCCATATGGGGTAATCGCGATAATCAGTGAAGACCTTCACCTCCTCAGATTGATCTTTTGTGGCAAACCCAAATCTACTCTCAAATAATTAAATCCAACTGAATTCCGAGATTGAGTTGAGCTGGGTGATCACATAGTTGGGGTCTTAACCATTTATTAAAGTCCAGAAGGCGCTAACCTGAGAATTGATCAGGACCCCTAACATAGTTTCTGCGTCTTGCTGTAATAAGGCATTTTTGATAGATTTACAGTAGTTTTTTTTTTACTTCTGCCTAGCCTTCCTTATCAGAGTACTTAGAGTGGGATCATCCAGATCTAATCTCTGGTAACCTCTCAAATCTCCCCTCATAGTTGACTTTACTGAGGCCAACCAACTCCGCATTATAGCAATGGACATGTCTTTCAGGACCACTGCCCCTGGTTTTTTACCTCTGATAGATACTTGATGTCACATCACCTATGAGACTGAGAACCTTATTAGCATTAAAGTTATTAATTTTCCAATCGAGGGTGGTGTTGTTTAGAGTGGCCCGAAGATTTGTATTCAGTGCGTTAATATTAGTATCTGTCCACCTGACTGCATTGCCAGCAACATTAGCTGCCAACTGGTTTTGGGCTCTAAACTCTCTGGTGTTAATTAACATGTGAAAACCAGCAGGCACTCTGCCAATTACAACTCCACAACCCAAGAGCCACCAAAGACCCTCAACAAGCCTGATCCACGGCCCCTTAAAGGAGCCCTGCTCAATGTCAGATCCCTGGCGGCACACCCTACTGAAGTGGTTGACACCATTTTAACTAATGATCTTGACTTCCTTGCCTTAACGGAAACATGGTTACATGAGGCATCAGGCCCATACCTATCTATAGCCATCCCCGCCAACTACTCCATCCTCAGAGCTGATAGACCTAACGGTAGGGGAGGTGGCGTAGCATTAATCTCTAAATCACTACTTGGCTGCAGATTAGTCTCCTCCTCATCACTTAAATCTTGTGAGTTACTCACAGTCAAGTTACAAACCTCTCCCACAAGTACAATCACACTTCACCTTATCTACAGACCGCCAGGCCCACCTGGAGTCTTTGAAGAAGATATCACGTCGCTCATTGCTGAAAACTCCAAGCCGCTAGCACAATCTATTCTCCGCGGCGACTTTAATCTTGGCTACAACAACCTGAACGACGCCCCAGCTAAATCACTATCAAACGCTCTTACCGAGCACGGTTTCACTCAACACAGTACCCTACCCACTCACCAGAAAGGCAAAATTATAGATTGGGTGGCAACACTCAACTACAACACCACATGTAGTGACCCTCAACCCCTCACATGGTCAGACCATTACCTTATCCCCCTCGAAATCAACATCTATCAGGTAGCTCCCAAAAAATGCCCTATGGCACCTGCCTCCTCGACCAGAAACAAACGTAACATTACGCCCGAGGCCCTGCTACCACTGGTCCTACCAGCCCTAAAGGCACTACCGGCCAATGCTGAACTAAACCTACTGGTTGACACCTTCAACAAGTCCATGGCCAATGCCATTGATACCATTGCCCCCATGAAACTACTCAAAAGTAAACCAATATTCCATTTAAATTCGTGGTACACCCCAGAACTTAAACTACTCAGGAAACAGAAAGCTAAACTAGAACTCATATGGAAAACTAACCCATCTGTGGAAAACAAACGCAACCTACATCTGCCCTATACAAAAAGGAGATAATTTGCACCAAAAAAGACGCTTACAATGGTTCATAGTGATAATACCGAATACCAAAATCTCGAAAACCAAAATCTCGAAGACAAAAGGCCGAAAAAAAAAATATCGAATTTTTTTTTTGACGTTTTTTTTTCGAAATGGGGGGGTTCCCCCCCAAACCCCCCCCTTTTTTTTTTTTATTTTTTATTTTAACCATTTTTTTTACTTACCTGACCCCAAAAACACATATAAATAAATTAATTAATAATTCGATATTTTTTTTTTCGAGATTTTGGTTTCGAGATTTTTGGCATTCGGTATTATGTATTCGGCCTTTTGACTGACCACCGCTTACAATATCAGGATAGATCAGGCAGGCTCTTCCACTAAAGAACTCTTCAAAATTCTAAAGGAACTAGAGAACCCAAATCCACCCACAGACACCTGCATAAAAGACAAGCCTTGGTGCACCAGCATCCAGAACGCCCTTAACTCCAAAATCATAGGACTCCAAACTAAAATTGAGGACAAACAGCCAACAACTCTTTAGTAGTAAGTCTACCAGCCCAAGCTCATCCCCACCCACTGATCTTAATACAGGCTTCACCTTTAAAAAAGTCACTACTACAGAAGTCCAAAAAATCATCTCCTCCTTAAAACCATCTAATTGCAAAGGGGAGAGCTGTCCCGCCCAGATAATAAAAGATGCAGCCAGAGACCTCTCCCCTTTCATCACGAAACTTATCTACCTCTCCTTTGCTAATAACTCAGTCCTTAGCAACCTAAAACAATCCTGGGTTCTCCCCCTGCTAAAAAAAACAATCACTCGACCCAGCCATACCCACTAACTATAGACCCATCACAACTGTCCCATTCCTGCTAAAAATACTCTACAAAGTCGCTTACCTCCAAATCCAGGAGCATCTAGAATCTAACCAACTCCTAGGTATACGTCAATCTGGCTTCAGACCTCTACATGGTACAGAAACTGCCCTTGTGGACCACAAAAGCCAGATTGATGAAATTAAAGACAAAGGCAAGGCCGCTATACTACTCCTACTAGACCTCTCGGCAGCCTTCAATTTAGTCGATCATGAAATCCTTTGCAGCCACCTATCTAGCGCAGCACATTTCTCCCCCTCCGCCACCTCCTGGATACAATCCTTCCTAACGAACAGAACCATGAGAGTCTTCTCCACCACATCAGCAGCAGACCCCATCCCCATCACATGCGGAGTCCCACAAGGCTCTTGTGTCTACCCCGACTTTGTACAACATATTTACAAAGCCACTATTTGACAAACTGGACCGTCTGGGTGTCACCTACACTAACTATGCAGACGACACCCAGATACTCCTCACTATCTCAGGCAACTACAACACAGACGCAACCCGAATCAATGAAATCTTCTCCATCATTCAGGCATGGATGGCCACTCATGGCCTCTGTCTAAATGATGAGAAGACAGAGCTTCTCCTAGTCGGCTCTCCCAGCAACCTGTCCAAACTCAGTCCTCACTACAAAAACATTATTATCAACGGTAACACCATCCCCATTGTTAATAGTGTGAAAACCCTAGGCTTTTACTTTGATGCCAACACCAACCTCACCAAACAAACTAATATGACTGCATCAGCCACCGCCTACACTGGCAAACTGATAAGAGCCTGCAGACCTTTCCTCTCGCCCCATAGCTGCCTCACACGTGCCAGAGCACTCATACAGTCCAAACCGGACTATTGCAACAGCCTGTACCTAGGTGCCAACCAATAAATAATTAACAAACTCCAGGTTCTCCAGAATAATGCATTGCGCGCAGCACTCAACATCCCAAGACGAGAGCACATTTCCACAACTAGGAAAGCATGCAAATGGCTCTCAATACAACAAAAAATTGACCTCAAAACCATCTGCCTCACCTACAAAGCCTTAAACAACCTAGCCCCACCATATCTCACCAACAAATTCACTATGAAATCTGCTCCCAGAATTGCCGGGTCATCCAACTCCTTATGCTTGGTAGTGCCTAGATTCACATTTTCAGGGTAATTCATAGAATTCAGCGCACAAGTAGCGCACGCGGCTGGCGCACAGCGTGCGCGTGCGATAGTCTGCGCCAGCCGCGTGCGCCAAAACAGAATCCAGCGCACAGCGTATTCATGGATTTTAGGCTCCCAAACCAGCCGTGGCGCAGAGTATCGCAGCGACCCTGCAGCAGCGCCAGTAACGCCCCCAAGAACGCCCTCGCGCAAGGAAAAGCCATCAAAATCGCTAAATCATCGCAAAGGGCTGCGCTAACCCTGGACCAGTTTACAGGGCTGCCAAACAAGGAACGCAAAGCGGGTAACGTGCATATCAGGGGTACGCGTGAAGTTATACACGCGATTAGCCAGGGTACGTGTATTACAGGGGTACGCGGGAAGTATAACACGCGATTAGCCAGGGTACGTGTATTACAGGGGTATGCGGTAAGTTTAACATGCGATTAGCCAGGGTACGTGTATTACAGGGGTACGCGGGAAGTTTAACACGCGATTAGCCAGGGTACGTGTATTACAGGGGTATGCGGGAAGTTTAACATGCGATTAGCCAGGGTACGTGTATTACAGGGGTACGCGGGAAGTTTAACACGCGATTAGCCAGGGTACGTGTATTACAGGGGTACGCGGGAAGTTTAACACGCGATTAGCCAGGGTACGTGTATTACAGGGGTACGCGGGAAGTTTAACACGCGATTAGCCAGGGTACGTGTATTACAGGGGTATGCGGAAAGTTTAACATGCGATTAGCCAGGGTACGTGTATTACAGGGGTACGCGGGAAGTTTAACACGCGATTAGCCAGGGTACGTGTATTACAGGGGTACGCGGGAAGTTAAACACGCGATTGGCCAGGGTACGTGTATTACAGGGGTATGCGGGAAGTTTAACACGCGATTAGCCAGGGTACGTGTATTACAGGGGTGCGCAGGAATTATCACACGCGATTTGGCTGGGTACGTGTATTACAGGGGTGCGTGGGAATCATCACACGCGATTTGGCTGGGTACGTGTATTACAGGGGTGCGTGGGAAGTCACACGCGATTAGGCTGGGTGGGTCCTCACAGGTGTTCCCTGTACACCCTCCACGGCCCCTGCAGGCAGCCTACAAAACAGGGGACTACCCTGCACACCTGCTCATGTCCCCCTGCACCCCCACCCCCCAGCCTCCACCAGGCCCCCACCCATGCCTCCCACCACCCCCAACCCCCAGCAGTGCAGGGGCAGCCTCCACCAGGCCCCCACCCATGCCTCCCACCACCCCCAACCCCCAGCAGTGCAGGGGCAGCCTCCACCAGGCCCCCACCCATTTCTCCCACCACCCCCACCCCCCCGCCACCAGGGGCACCCTCCACCAGGCCCCCACCCATGTCTCCCACCACCCCCAACCCCCAGCAGTGCACGGGCAGCCTCCACCAGGCCCCCACCCATGTCTCCCACCACCCCCACCCCCCCGCCACCAGGGGCAGCCTCCACCAGGCCCCCACCCATGTCTCCCACCACCCCCACCCCCCCGCCACCAGGGGCAGCCTCCACCAGGCCCCCACTCATGTCTCCCACCACCCCCAGCCCCCACCATCCAGGGGCACCCTCCACCAGGCCCCCACTCATGTCTCCCACCACCCCCACCCCCCCGCCACCAGGGGCAGCCTCCACCAGGCCCCCACCCATGTCTCCCACCACCCCCACCCTCCCGCCACCAAGGGCAGCCTCCACCAGGCCCCCACCCATGCCTCCCACCACCCCCAACCCCCAGCAGTGCAGGGGCAGCCTCCACCAGGCCCCCACCCATTTCTCCCACCACCCCCACCCCCCCGCCACCAGGGGCACCCTCCACCAGGCCCCCACCCATGTCTCCCACCACCCCCAACCCCCAGCAGTGCACGGGCAGCCTCCACCAGGCCCCCACCCATGTCTCCCACCACCCCCACCCCCCCGCCACCAGGGGCAGCCTCCACCAGGCCCCCACCCATTTCTCCCACCACCCCCACCCCCCCGCCACCAGGGGCACCCTCCACCAGGCCCCCACCCATGTCTCCCACCACCCCCAACCCCCAGCAGTGCACGGGCAGCCTCCACCAGGCCCCCACCCATGTCTCCCACCACCCCCACCCCCCCGCCACCAGGGGCAGCCTCCACCAGGCCCCCACCCATGTCTCCCACCACCCCCACCCCCCCCGCCACCAGGGGCAGCCTCCACCAGGCCCCCACTCATGTCTCCCACCACCCCCAGCCCCCACCATCCAGGGGCACCCTCCACCAGGCCCCCACCCATTTCTCCCACCACCCCCACCCCCCCGCCACCAGGGGCACCCACCACCAGGCCCCCACCCATGTCTCCCACCACCCCCAACCCCCAGCAGTGCACGGGCAGCCTCCACCAGGCCCCCACCCATGTCTCCCACCACCCCCACCCCCCCGCCACCAGGGGCAGCCTCCACCAGGCCCCCACCCATGTCTCCCACCACCCCCACCCTCCCGCCACCAGGGGCAGCCTCCACCAGGCCCCCACCCATGCCTCCCACCACCCCCAACCCCCAGCAGTGCAGGGGCAGCCTCCACCAGGCCCCCACCCATGCCTCCCACCACCCCCAACCCCCAGCAGTGCAGGGGCAGCCTCCACCAGGCCCCCACCCATTTCTCCCACCACCCCCACCCCCCGCCACCAGGGGCAGCCTCCACCAGGCCCCCACCCATGTCTCCCACCACCCCCACCCTCCCGCCACCAGGGGCAGACTCCACCAGGCCCCCACCCATGCCTCCCACCACCCCCAACCCCCAGCAGTGCAGGGGCAGCCTCCACCAGGCCCCCACCCATGCCTCCCACCACCCCCAACCCCCAGCAGTGCAGGGGCAGCCTCCACCAGGCCCCCACCCATGCCTCCCACCACCCCCAACCCCCAGCAGTGCAGGGGCAGCCTCCACCAGGCCCCCACCCATTTCTCCCACCACCCCCACCCCCCCGCCACCAGGGGCACCCTCCAGCAGGCCCCCACCCATGTCTCCCACCACCCCCAACCCCCAGCAGTGCACGGGCAGCCTCCACCAGGCCCCCACCCATGTCTCCCACCACCCCCACCCCCCCGCCACCAGGGGCAGCCTCCACCAGGCCCCCACCCATGTCTCCCACCACCCCCACCCTCCCGCCACCAGGGGCAGCCTCCACCAGGCCCCCACCCATGCCTCCCACCACCCCCAACCCCCAGCAGTGCAGGGGCAGCCTCCACCAGGCCCCCACCCATGCCTCCCACCACCCCCAACCCCCAGCAGTGCAGGGGCAGCCTCCACCAGGCCCCCACCCATGCCTCCCACCACCCCCAACCCCCAGCAGTGCAGGGGCAGCCTCCACCAGGCCCCCACCCATGTCTCCCACCACCCCCACCCCCCCGCCACCAGGGGCAGCCTCCACCAGGCCCCCACCCATGTCTCCCACCACCCCCACCTCCCCGCCACCAGGGGCACCCTCCACCAGGCCCCCACCCATGTCTCCCACCACCCCCAACCCCCAGCAGTGCACGGGCAGCCTCCACCAGGCCCCCACCCATGTCTCCCACCACCCCCACCCCCCCGCCACCAGGGGCAGCCTCCACCAGGCCCCCACCCATGTCTCCCACCACCCCCACCCTCCCGCCACCAGGGGCAGCCTCCACCAGGCCCCCACCCATGCCTCCCACCACCCCCAACCCCCAGCAGTGCAGGGGCAGCCTCCACCAGGCCCCCACCCATGCCTCCCACCACCCCCAACCCCCAGCAGTGCAGGGGCAGCCTCCACCAGGCCCCCACCCATGCCTCCCACCACCCCCAACCCCCAGCAGTGCAGGGGCAGCCTCCACCAGGCCCCCACCCATGTCTCCCACCACTCCCACCCCCCCGCCACCAGGGGCAGCCTCCACCAGGCCCCCACCCATGTCTCCCACCACCCCCACCCCCCCGCCACCAGGGGCACCCTCCACCAGGCCCCCACCCATGTCTCCCACCACCCCCACCAGTGCAGGGGCACCCTCCACCAGGCCCCCACCCATGTCTCCCAACACCCCCACCCACCAGCACTGTGGGGCACGTGGCCAGCAGGCAGTCAGGCAGCAGCAGATGGCAGGTGGGAGCGTGCTCAGGGCTCTGGGGGGCAGTAATTTGGCCTCCTGGCCAGGAGCGTGGTCTCTCGTGTGTGAACGCGTGGACAGCCTGATAGGGAGTGAAATCCCACACGTCAGCAAAGGCCCTTAGCGCGTAAACCCGTCAACAGCATATGCGCGCCTATAGTCACCTGCACGTGCAGGAAATTGTTGCGTGACACGTCCCAGTGTCAAAGCGTGTGATTGGTGAAAATGGATCTACACGTAGAAGTGACAAAGCGTGTGATTGGTGAAAATGGATCTACACGCAGAAGTGACAAAGCGTGTGATTGGTGAAAATGGATCTACACGCAGGAGTGACAAAGCGTGTGATTGGTGAACGTACACGCCGCGTAAGTGACGCTGAACGTGTGGGCCTGTATATAAGGTACATGTAGAACACCATTTCCTTGTACGTGCTTTTCGTGGAGAGCGAGTGGGTGAATTCTGTACTTCTTGTCGTTTCACACGCGATTTACTTCACGGCGTTTCCAGTTCGTATTCCCTGTTACCTCTGACAGCTTTTTCTCTTTTTTCTCTTTTACTGGTTTACCTGGGCCTGTTCCCTCAAACAGTGTCCCCTTCTACTGTTGTCCTGTCTTCTCAGACAGCGTACACATCTTCTTTTGGCGGGGGTTTAGCCAGCCAAACGCGCTCATTTTTCACGCTCTTTTACCTGGCAGACGGTGAGTCACGCACGTATCCAACTTCTGTGCTTGCCCCGTGTGTAGCCTACCCCTTCAGAGGTCATTCTAGGCTGCGTGTGACACGCATACGTTCATTCTTGTGTTACTGGGTGCCACAACGTAGTGCAGGTTTTTCTTTCTGCACACGTGGTCTAGGAGGGGTTGCGTGCACGTCATCTCCCTTTTTTGGGCCTCCTGTGCGTTGCGTGACCCGTCATCTTTCCCCAGGGGTTACAATCAGCCGTGCTAGAGCACTAGGGTACAATTACCATCTGGTACCCAACCCCTTTGACCCCCAATTGCCCAGGACAATTGTCTACAGCCACTCCCATACGCACATTAATATCAGTGCCATGGCTGGGAGGCGAGGATTCCGTAAGGGTGGCAAAGGTGGAAGAGCCACAAGTGGTGGCCGTGGTGGATCCGGTAGGGGACGTGGTCGTAACTTGCAGGGTGAGCCTGTCCCCCCATGTGTGGAGGACCAGTCAAGGGCACCCATCATCACCCCCCCTCCCCCCCACCCCCCCTCCCGTTGAGGCTGAAGTGGCTGACACCATCCATGCTCAGCCCTTGTTGGACCAGCCCATTGTGGCACCAGACCTGGCTGACTCCATGGCTGACTTCCAGGTCAGCAGGGCTACGACACGTGCGCTGGTGCACGTTGATGCCATCATGCCACGTGGATCTGGGGCAGCAAGGTCATCTGCTGCACCAAGGAGGCAGGGCGGAGAGGCTGCAGGGGCAGCTGCGGCTCCATCCACCCCAGCCCTCACACACCCAGCCAGGACAGTGTCGGTCCTAGTCCATGCTGCTGACATTCCCCCTGACACCATCACACTAGAGCCAATGCCTGCACCAACTCCCATGCTGAGTGTGCAATCCCACACTCCTGATACAGAGTCCACCAGGGCTCCTGCCCCTAGTGTCCAGAGCGGCGCAGGACACTCAGGATCACCACCACCTTCCAAGCGGAAGAGGAAGAGTGCTCGTCCGGCACAGGCTGATGCCCCAGACACGGCTACACAGTCCGGCCCGTCCAGGAAGCCCAGCTTCACGGATGACGAACTGAATGCACTTGTCGAGTATGTGTCCGGACATGACAACGAGATGGTCATTGTTGCAGGATCCAAGACCACACCTGCACAACGCCAGGCACACTGGCAGACCGTTGCGGACATCGTAAGTGCCCTTGGAATCGTGAGGCGCACAGCCAATGATTGCTATAAGCGCTGGAATGACCTAAAGCGCAGGGCAAAGAGTAAGCTGGCCTCAAGTCATGCCGCAACTCCAGTGACTGGAGGTGGGTCTCCAGTAGTAGACATGGAACTCACTCCACATGAGTCAGTCGCTGGGACCTACGTCACGGAGGAACAGATCCAAGGCGTGGGAGATCTGGCTGATTACGAGGCATTGTCCGGTGAGTGCACATGCATGTGTGTGTCATCCATGTGCATGGTGTGTGTGTGAGGGCTTCTGTTCGGGTGCCAGGTGAGAGTGTGTGCGCCTGAGTCGTATGGGTCAGCCATGTGCTTCATGCAATCCTTCCTGCGCAGCTGCATTTGGCCATAGCAGTATCCCTTCTGCCAACAGTAGACATCTAGCACAACTGCACGCCAGTTGCCCTTGAAGTGTCACCTTGACACAACATATTTGCTTCTTTTTCACTATTCATTCAGTCAGTTTGTTTGCATTCCACCACTTTCACTAGGCATGTCGCTGTCCACTAGTCACATGTCTGACATGGGTATGGTAAAGTGGAGTGACTTTGTTACCTGGATATCATTTGTACACACATGTCCCTGTGCAATTTGACCATTTCAGACTGGCAGCTCCAGGTGAAAAATCTGACCTGTTAGAATTAGAAAAGCTACTACATGCGGGAACTGGACTGAATGAATAGGTGCTGCCCTCCTCTCCATCTTCACTCAATAGCAATGGTACATGCCATCTGTGTGATGGCATGTGTGTTTCACCTGCCAATCACAGGCCAATGTGTGATGCCACTGCCAGGCAGCATGCAGAAAATTTGTTCATCTTCCATCTTGGTGTCATCAGTGTGTGCCATTTGCCTGCACTTCATACGCAGTGAGGGTGCATGCATGGGAGGGTTTTAGTCATGTGGGACATGTGTCAATCAAGTACTGGTTCTCTTGCTTCTCAGCCCTCAATGTGTGCCATGGTGCTAATGCCTGTTTCCATTTCTTTGTTTACATGTCTTTGCAGGGGAAGACACACCTGATACTGCTGGGGTTGTGGAGATGGTGCAGACCCAGGAGGTGTCCCAGGGCCGACCAACCACCAGTGAGGGACGTTGTGTGGTGGTGGGGGAGAACCCACAAGTGCTGCAGGTCGTGCTCTCAAGGGGTGTCTCTGGCTGCACCTCCCCCGAGCTGTACTCAGGTGTTGATTCGGATGAGACCTACGTGCCGTCGCAGGTGAGTGTTCCAGGGAGGGATTCTGTTCTGTCTCACCCACCTGCACCAGGGTCAGTACCCTCCATGGGGATGTCAGTGTTGGCAGCTACGCCTTCGGTGGTTACGGATGCAGGGTCACACTCCGCGACATCTGATCCTGTTCCTGGGCCAGCAGATCAGAGGGGGAATGCAGTCCTGCAGCCTCAGGCAGTGCCGGCACAGCAAGGCGCAGTTCGCCTTGCCCCAAACAGGTGTGCTGCCCGCCGACGTGGTGGCCGTACGCCACCCGGCAATACCGCATGGGAGCAATCCATTTACGGTATGGCTACCCAACAGGCTGCATCATCCGAGATGATGGCTCAGGCCATGGATAGGGTGGCCACTTCCATTGTCCCCCCAGAAAGGCTGATGGAGCGACTAGAGCAGGCAACCGACTCCATCTGCCAGTCACACAGGGAGGACATGTTGGGGTCCAACAGGGACAGGCGGGCGGCACTGGCGACTCTGCAGGAGGCCATCTCCATTGAGTCCCAGGGCCACAGGGAAGCCCTGAGGCAGGAGCTCCTTCACCTCAGGACGACTCTTGTTGAGCTTGAGGCTTCAACACACCAAAGGACAGAACAGCAGCTGGAGCATCTCACCCGTACGCTCTCAGCTGAGATGCAGGCAACGAGGGCGGAGGTCCGGGCATCCCGTGAGTTGTTGCATGGGGACCTCCGCACACTCATCCTCCAGAACCAGACCTACCACACCCCCATGCTTGCAGCCATGGAGGAGCAGACTAGGGCCTTGCGTGGGCTGCCTCCCATAGTGCAACCACCTCCGGATGCAGCTGCACAGGGTGATAATAGCGACAGCAGTGATACTCCCACAATAGGGTAGCCGTGTGGGCCATGAGCCCATGGAGGTGTTTTATCTTCCCAGGATCCACGCAGGTGGGTTCTGGTGTGCATCCTGTCCTCGGACCTCCTGGGTGGCCTCCCCAACCCCCCCGGGCCCATCAATGGCCATTTTTGATTGTTTCTTATTTTTATTTTTATTTTGATTTCTTTTATTCCCAATTTTTTTGGGACAATCTGTTGGCTTCGATCTGTTGGCTTCGATCTGTTGGCTTCGATCTGTTGGCTTCCGTGGTTCCTGTGGGCATACGCTGCATTGTGGCTGGGCACATGCAGGCTTGTAATGTATTTGGTTCAGATGCTTGGGTTTGAGTCACACACACCCCTCCTGCTTCCCGTTTCCATGGGCTTGCAAAGGGTGTGCCCAAGTGACAGTGAATTACACAGTGACGTTGGACTCCCATGAGCTGTGTGGCCAGTCTGTAGTCAATACTGTGTATACATTCATAGTGCATATTGCTGTTGTGTTGTACACTGCATGTTGCATTGATGTGTAACTCTTCTTCTGTGTCTACCTCCCAATTTGCAGGTCCCTTCCTCATGTCCACACAAGGACCTCTAGTCTGGAGATGGGGACCATGTTGGCAGCAGTGCACCTACAACTCTACATGGCGACAACACTGCACAGTTGGTAGTGGTGGGAGTGCAGGCATTTCCAGGTGGTGAGACTACTAATATGTAACATTTGTGATGTCATGTTAATGGTACTACGTGCTCAGGTATGTTGTTGGTCCGGCATTGCTGTGAGCATTTCAGGTATTGCAGGTTTCTAATAGTGCCACTGTACATAGTGAGACTGATGTCATGTTGTGGGGATTACTTTGTTTACCTGCAATTAGCATGACATGGCACGGTGTGTTGTGTGGCGGTGCTGGGGTTGGGTTGGCTGACATGGCACTGTCCTCTTGTTGCATTTTGCAAGTGGGTATTCATTTTAGCTGCTTCAATGTGTAACTTCACAAAACTGCATTGGTGGTGTCTGTGTGGGTAGGGATGCACACATTGTGACACTTCCAGGTGAACAATCTCAGGCTGACATGGTATTCCCGGTTCATTCTCCAGACATTCAGGATCAGTGTCAGGTTGAGTCATCATTGATTGTCAGATGGAATGTGCCAGGGCAGTGTGCACTCCACAGGGGTGTGATTTCTATGTGAAGTAATTAGCCACTAGCTGTGTACGGGCTGCCTCCCCCCGTGCCCTTTCCCCTCCCATGCGCAGCGGCTGTGCATGTGGTTGGGGATGTGGGGCCACCACCATGTCCACGGCCAGGCCCCGGCGTGTTGCAACGTTGTGCAGGACACATGCTGCCACTATGATCCTGCACACTACTGGGGGAGCGTATAACAGCTGCCCGCCAGAACGGTCAAGGGAGCGAAAGCGTGACTTTAGCACTCCGAATGTGCGCTCCACTATGCCCCTGGTTGTAATGTGGGCTGTGTTATATCTTACCTGGGGTGGCGTGGTGGGGTTCCGAATTGGCGTAATCATGTGGGGGCTGAGAGGGTAGGCACTGTCCCCTGTGGAGGTGGTGATTGGTATCATTGGTGGGGTTGTGACCTTGCTCAGTATCCAACATGCAAGCATGTGCAGTGGAATACATACTCACCAAGCAGCCATGTATCGCCATGCCGCCCAGCTTCTAGGTCCCGGCTTAGGGTGGACATTCGGTAAATGAAGCTGTCATGGGTGGAGCCGGGATAGTTGGCATATACTGAGGTGATGATTCCCTTGGCATTACATGCTACCTGCACGTTGATGGAATGCCAGTGCTTGCGGTTCCTATAGATGTGCTCTGATGCCCTGGGGGGACGTAGAGCCACATGGGTGCAGTCGATGGCACCTAGCACTTTGGGGAATCGTGCCACTCCGTAAAAATCCAGGGCGGCAGCATGCCTTTCTGCAGGTGTTCTGGGCAGGTATATGTGCCTGCGGACTGATGGGCGTGCAGTCATGATGTTCAAGACCTGGTGTAGGCAGCGTGACTGGGTGGCCTGTGACACCCCACCCACTATGGCACTTGTCCGCTGAAATGATCCAGTGGCTAAGAAGTGCAGTACATTGAGGACCTTCTCCAGGGGGCTGAGTGCTTGGGAGCACAGGGTGGGTGATGTGAGGTCATCCTCCCACTCAGTCACCAGGTCCAGTATGATGTGTGGTGGAAACCTGTACCTCCCATACACCTGGTCATCAGGCATCCCGAAAAGGCTGGTTCTGGGTGTGAATATTCTGGCCCTGACTATCCTCCTCCTCCTCCTTTGGTAGCCCACTGCCACTGCTGCTAGGAACGGTATGTTCATCCTGGCGTCTGAGCTTGTTATTGTTAAAGTCCGCAATTTTATGCTTTGCGCGTGTTCTAGGCGAGCGTGTGACCCGCGCACCCCTGGAATCCAGTTCCCAGTCCAATAGCGTGTGGAAATTCACACGCACCACGGGATACAGCGTGTGACCCGCGCACCCCTGGAATCCAGTTCCCAGTCCACTAGCGTGTGGAAATTCACACGCACCACGGGATACAGCGTGTGACCCGCGCACCCCTGGAATCCAGTTCCCAGTCCAATAGCGTGTGGAAATTCACACGCACCACGGGATACAGGTTCGCTGACGTACTTGCGTGTGTAAGTGGACGCGCACCCATTAAATACACGTACATAGGCCAATCGCGTGTACGCGCACTTTTGTCCAATTACACGCAATGAAATACACGTACATAGGCCAATCACGCGATGACACTCTGACGTGCAGTATTTCCACGTGTGTTCCGTCATCACGTGCTGAGTGGGGAACACCCGTGCGGGTCACGTCAGACGCGCTTACGCGCTGAGGGACTCTGGTCCAATAGAATCGCGTATGCGTGCTGACGCGCTTACGCGCTAAGGGCCTTTCCTCGGATTTCACGCTGACGTGCAGGATTTTCACGTGCCAAATCACTCCGTATCAAGCTGGCCACCCGAAAACACACGGAACACCACGCTCCTGCCCAGAAGGCCGAGTTACTGCCCCCCAGTGCCCCGAGCAGCCTCCCACGTGCTATCTGCTGCTGCCTGCCTGCCTGCCTGCTGCCACCGTGCCCTGCCATTTGGTGCCTGCACATCAGCCATCTGCAGGGGTCCAGTTGCTGTGTCCACCCCTGCTGGAACTGAAGACTCCCAACTGGGATTACATCGCTCCACAGCCCAGCCCCAGGACCCAGTTGCCCACCCACACCTGCCTCTGGGGTTGCCATGTCGGGCACTTCCACATCTGGCACCAGTGGCAACCCCAGGCCAGAGGGGCAGAGGGGCACCAGCTTCACTGCCACCGAAGTTGGTGTCCTGGTGGAGCATGTCCTGGGGCAGTATGATGCCCTCTTTGGATCGTCCCGCGCCAGCAAGGAAGGACGGGAGAGGATCTGGGCCGACTGTGTGGTTGCCATCAACGCGGAGGGGGTGGCAACCCGCAACGTCCAGAAGATCAAGAAGCGCTGGGAGGACTTGAGGTCCAGGACCCTTGTGAAGGCCCGGCGCCTCGTGGAGGGGGGCCGGGGCCGCATGAGTTCCATCCAGAAGAGGGTCCTGGAACGCGTACGCCCAGCGCTCCACGCCCAGGTCCTTGAGAGGGAGGCCCGTCTGGAGTTGAGCGGTATGTGTCCAAGCATTACTGTGTGAGACAGGGCATGTTGCGGTGTGCTGGTTCTATGATACTTGCCTGTATGTGTGCCATGGGCCATGTATGCATGTATGTGTGCAGGGACATCATGGTAATGCATGTGCGACCAGTGATGTGTGACCCACATGGTTGTTGCATGTGTTGAAATGCGGCATGGGGAGCCCTATGCAGATTTTGGACATGAGAGCATGCCAGTCTCTGTACCTGGACATGGATGGGGGTGAAGGATGGGTGCTGATGCCAGGTACATATATGGTAGCCATGTCTGTGTGCCTGACCTGCGTGTCTGTGACTTGTGCATGCCATGGATGCATGACACATGTGTGTGACAATGCACAGATTCAGTGACGCACCCAACTTACCCTTGTTTCGCCTGTGTTCGGTGTGTTTGGGGCCAGATGGATGTGACTGAGGTGAAGTGTGTGCATGTGATATGCATGAGCCATGATGCATGTGAGTTACATATCATTGAATGTTTCTAGAGTCCATTGGACATGCATGGAAATGTCCATGGCATGCACCATGCCTGTTACTGTGTGTGTTTTGCCTGGACTGACCCATGTGTTGTGGAGGGACATGATGGAAGTGTACTTTGACAGTGGTGCTCATCTGCTATTGCTTCCTGTCTAGGGGACCATTGTACAGTAGCCTGATGCTTGTGTCCTTTGTCTCCCTCTACGCAGCGGCTAGTGAAGAAGAGGGCGGAGACGGCGCTGTGGAGCAAGGCGGCGGGGATGCCCCCACGGCTGCAGCGGAAGGGGTGGGTGAGCCCCCACAGGGGCCTGCTACGGCGGGAGACGGTGAGGAGCCATCCAGGTTGGTGGTTTGCACAGAGGAGGAGGAGGCCGACACTGGTGCACACATGGGGCCTGGTGGGAGCATCCCTGCTGGTGCAAGTGGTGCAGTCCAGGGCCAGGGGCAGGAGGCAGCACAGGTCACCGTGGAGGGGCCTGTGCATGTCACTGTCCCTGACCCTGTGAGTGCACCACCATGCACCAGCAGGGATGCCCCGTCCCAGGCCCGTCCGCAGGTAGAGGGGATGTCCATGTCACCTGACTCCCCTCCACCTGCGGACGTGGTAACCCCTGGCCGCGTGGAGAAGGTCCTGATTGGGGTCGCGATGCGCACGGCTGTGATTCGTGATGACGTGCGTGCTTCCCGGGAGGAGCACGCACGTCATCACGAAGTGCACCGTGCCGACGTGGCCCAATTGGGATCGGCCATGTTCGGGGGTTTCCTGCATGTGTTGGCCAATCTGACGGCCCTCTCCTCCTCTGTGCAGGCTATCCACCGGTCGTTCTCCTTGCCGTCTTCCGGCCCAGATGCCACCAGGGCCCCCTGTGGACCTGCCCCGACCAATGCAGCCAGCTCGGTGGGGATCCCATCCCTGCCACAGTTGGG
Source organism: Ambystoma mexicanum (assembly GCF_040938575.1). Classification (NCBI taxonomy): domain Eukaryota; kingdom Metazoa; phylum Chordata; class Amphibia; order Caudata; family Ambystomatidae; genus Ambystoma; species Ambystoma mexicanum. The sequence continues at coordinate 1,279,568,521 of NC_090926.1, read as the reverse complement.
AGTCGGAGGTCCAGCAGGGGTGGACAACACAGCAAGTGGACCCCAGCAGATGGAAGATGTGACGGCATCATCGGGCAGGGCACGTGCACGACGGCGTCGGTGGTTTCCATCAGCCTGGATGCCGTCGTGCTGGCAGAGGCAGTGGCGTCGGAGGCAGCAGCGGGCTCGACGTGGGAGGCATCATGGCTCGGGGCCATCAAGATCCGAGGGGCAGGCATCGGCCGGAGGGCAGGGCAACCCTGGGATGGTGGTGTGTTCCGTGTGGGAGGAGTTTGGCCAGCGGATAGGTGCGGAGCGGCAGCGGGCGGAAGAGGAGCGGCTCGCCATGGTCAGGGCGGAGTTCTCCATGCGTCGGGCATTGAGGCGGGCTGAGTGCCTCGAGGAAGCTCGCAGGGAGTTTGAGGTGGACATGGGGTTGTCCCTGCGAGACCTCGGGGCCAGGACAGAGTCCCGCCTCCAGGACATCGACATGGAGTTCGATGATGCCCTGGCCAGCAACATCACCAAGTGAGCCGCAGGACTTGCCCGCTGCCTTTGTATATAGTTATTTAGTTAGTTAGTGCTAGGTTTCCTTTATTTATTTTTATTATTTTGGACCGCTCGGACAATGGCCACTTTTTTGTACATATATTTTTCATTAGTTAGTGGTAGGTTTCATTTTTGGTGTTGGGCTCATGGACCCTGGAACATTCCTGTATATAGTTTGTTTTTTTGGGAGATACATTTTTTTAATTTCTTATTGTTTTCACCATGACGTAATGGTTTTTCATTAATTTCCTATTACATGATATTGCTTTGGACAAATTCATTTTAATTTTTTTTTCCTTTTTTTTTTTGTTTATCACTTTTGTTCTCGGACATGGACCATTTATTTACTTAGCCACATCGTTGTATGTTTGAAAATTTCACTTATTTTTGGTATTTAATTCATTTTTTATATTTTCTTACACTTGTGTTATTTTCTCATTGGTTTGTTACATGTCATGATATGGGTTTTGACATTCACTTGCACCCATTGTGTATGTGTGTGTGACGGACATGTGTTCTTTTGCATACCTGGCATTGGGGTTGTGTCATGTGATTGCATTCACTATGTGGGTGGATGCAATCCTTGCCTGGGTGTTTGTGCTGGGTATGCTGGCCATTACTGCCATGATTGTGTATCGTCAGGACCTGGGGCCAGGGGGACATGTGTGGGGGCCTGCTGGCAGGTTCCCCACAGTGCTGGGTGGTGGGGGTGGTGGGAGACATGAGTGGGGGCCTGGTGGAGGGTGCCCCTGGTGGCGGGGGGGTGGGGGTGGTGGGAGGCATGGGTGGGGGCCTGGTGGAGGGTGCCCCTGGTGACTGGGGGGGTGGGGGTGGTGGGAGACATGAGTGTGGGCCTGGTGGAGGCTGCCCCTGCACTGCTGGGGGGTGGGGGTGGTGGGAGACATGAGTGGGGGCCTGGTGGAGGGTGCCCCTGGTGACTGGGGGGGTGGGGGTGGTGGGTGACATGAGTGGGGGCCTGGTGGAGGGTGCCCCTAGATGGTGGGGGGTGGGGGTGGTGGGAGGCATGGGTGGGGGCCTGGTGGAGGGTGCCCCTGGTGGCGGGGGGGTGGGGGTGGTGGGTGACATGAGTGGGGGCCTGGTGGAGGGTGCCCCTGGTGGCGGGGGGGTGGGGGTGGTGGGAGGCATGGGTGGGGGCCTGGTGGAGCCTGCCCCTGCACTGCTGGGGGGTGGGGGTGGTGGGAGACATGAGTGGGGGCCTGGTGGAGGGTGCCCCTGGTGGCGGGGGGGTGGGGGTGGTGGGAGGCATGGGTGGGGGCCTGGTGGAGGGTGCCCCTGGTGACTGGGGGGGTGGGGGTGGTGGGAGACATGAGTGTGGGCCTGGTGGAGGCTGCCCCTGCACTGCTGGGGGGTGGGGGTGGTGAGAGACATGAGTGGGGGCCTGGTGGAGGGTGCCCCTGGTGACTGGGGGGGTGGGGGTGGTGGGTGACATGAGTGGGGGCCTGGTGGAGGGTGCCCCTGGTGGCGGGGGGGTGGGGGTGGTGGGAGGCATGGGTGGGGGCCTGGTGGAGCCTGCCCCTGCACTGCTGGGGGGTGGGGGTGGTGGGAGACATGAGTGGGGGCCTGGTGGAGGGTGCCCCTGGATGGTGGGGGGTGGGGGTGGTGGGAGACATGGTTGGGGGCCTGGTGGAGGGTGCCCCTGGTGACTGGGGGGGTGGGGGTGGTGGGTGACATGAGTGGGGGCCTGGTGGAGGGTGCCCCTGGATGGTGGGGGGTGGGGGTGGTGGGAGACATGAGTGGGGGCCTGGTGGAGGGTGCCCCTGGTGGCGGGGGGGTGGGGGTGGTGGGAGGCATGGGTGGGGGCCTGGTGGAGGGTGCCCCTGGTGACTGGGGGGGTGGGGGTGGTGGGAGACATGAGTGTGGGCCTGGTGGAGGCTGCCCCTGCACTGCTGGGGGGTGGGGGTGGTGGGAGACATGAGTGGGGGCCTGGTGGAGGGTACCCCTGGTGACTGGGGGGGTGGGGGTGGTGGGAGACATGAGCAGGTGTGCAGGGTAGTCCCCTGTTTTGTGGGCTGCCTGCAGGGGCCGTCGAGGGTGACAGGACCCACCCAGCCTAATCGCGTGTGTAACTTCGCACGCACCCCTGTAATACACGTACCAAGCCAAATCGCGTGTGATAATTCCCGCGCACCCCTGAAATACACGCGCCCAGCCTATTCGCGTGTGGAAATTCCCGCGCACCCCTGAAATACACGCGCCCAGGCTATTCGCGTGTGGAACTTCCCGCGCACCCCTGAAATACACGCGCCCAGCCTATTCGCGTGCGGAAATTCCCGCGCACCCCTGAAATACACGCGCCCAGGCTATTCGCGTGTGGAACTTCCCGCGCACCCCTGAAATACACGCGCCCAGGCTATTCGCGTGTGGAACTTCCCGCGCACCCCTGAAATACACGCGCCCAGCCTATTCGCGTGTGGAAATTCCCGCGCACCCCTGAAATACACGCGCCCAGGCTATTCGCGTGTGGAACTTCCCGCGCACCCCTGAAATACACGCGGCCAGGCTATTCGCGTGTGGAAATTCCCGCGCACCCCTGAAATACACGTACCCTGCTGTAAAAGCGTGTGGGACTTCCCGCGCACCCCTGTAATACACGCGCCCAGCCTATTCGCGTGTGGAAATTCCCGCGCACCCCTGAAATACACGCGCCCAGGCTATTCGCATGTGGAACTTCCCGCGCACCCCTGAAATACATGCGGCCAGGCTATTCGCGTGTGGAACTTCCCGCGCACCCCTGAAATACACGTACCCTGCTGTAATCGCGTGTGGGACTTCCCGCGCACCCCTGTAAATGACGTACCCTAGTTTTTCGCGTGTAGGATTTCACGCGCACCCCTGGAATTCCCGTAGCCTAGCTTTTCACGTGTGAAACTTCCCGCGCACCCCTGTAAATGACGTACCCTAGTTTTTCGCGTGTAGGATTTCACGTGCACCCCTGGAATTCCCGTAGCCTAGCTTTTCGCGTGTGAAACTTCCCGCGCACCCCTGTAAATGACGTACCCTAGTTTTTCGCATGTAGGATTTCACGCGCACCCCTGGAATTCCCGTAGCCTAGCTTTTCGCGTGTGAAACTTCCCGCGCACCCCTGTAAATGACGTACCCTGGCTTTTCGCGTGTGGAACTTCACACGCACCCCTGGTATCGACGTGGCCAGGGCAATCGCGTGTGGGACTTCCCCGCACCCCGGGATACACGTACCCAGGGCAATCGCGCGAGTGACTTCTCGCGCAACCCGTTGTACACACACGCGCGAATTTTTGAACAGTGGGTGTCCGTGTAAATGGCGTACACCTTTGCACATCATTAGTCCTTTGGGGTCACGGTATGGCCCATTGCTGTATGTGGGTGGTATTTGTTGGCGCAGGTTTTGGCGCACTTTCGTTGAGTGCGTCGGGACGCTACCGCCTGCTTACTTGTGGCGTACGTTTTTGGGCCTGTGCGCTGGTTTGATCGAGCGCTGTTTTGCCCTGTTCGAATCCATGAATACGTGTTGCCGGAGAGCGTGTGGGCGTTCCGCGCACTTGCCTCCTGTACTTCCCCGTGCCGCCCACATTCTTCCCCATTCCGAGTGTTGTGCCCCATTTTATTCCCCATTCCGAGTGTCCCGCCCTGTGTTTCGCCTACTTTAGAGCTGTGCGCTGCGCTCGGAGTGATAGCGCAGTGGCCGTGGCGCACGCCGTTGGTTGACCTGTGCGCCGGCGTGCGCCGCGCACTTTTTCAGCGCACGTCCTATGCTTTTCTTACGCACGGACTTCCATGAATCGACGTGCGCTGGTTTCCCTGCGCTTTTCGCTATTTTTCGGCGCAGCGCACGTATAGGCCCCTCTGCGCCGGAATTTTCGGCGCACATTTATTCCATGAATCGGCCTGTTTATAGAGCAGGCGACTCCAGTTTCACAGTGCTTGCCTCAGTTCTCTGGAACTCCCTACCCCTCCATATCAAAACCATTGAGTCCTTCCCAATCTTTAGGGAACAGGTTATTCGCTGGCTACTGAACAAAGAGTAGCGATCACCTCTGAATCTCCTATGAACCTGCTGAAGTTTTGTAAATAATGTAAATTGCTGTCATTTGTAATTGTTGCACCATGTATAATGCATACCTCATTCCTGTAACTGAACTCTTCATGCGCACATCTACCCAGGGGTCTGGAGCGCTATACAAATAAAACAAACAAACAAACAACAAAACCAGCCGTCAGGATACTGTGATCGCTCAAGACATTTTTAGACACAGAGAATGACACACAATGGCCCTCATTCTGACTCAGGCGTTAAGGGGTTTACGGCGCCGTAAACGGCGCCGACCCTTAACGCCTGATTACAAGGTTCCCTTTGCGGGATGGCTTTTAACGGCTGCTTTTTTGCAGCCGTTAAAATCCATGCCGCAAAGGGACCTTGGCGATAATTACGGCACCGTAATTTACGGTGCCGTAATTATCGCCTTTCCCCATTCCCATTATGCCCTATGGGGCGAAAATGGGAATGGGGAAGGGTAAAATGGGAAATGGGGATTTACCGCCCCACTCACCTTGGAATGGGGCAGTAAATCCGCCAACCACCATGGCGTAAACGTAGTTTACGCCATGGTGGTAAGGGTACGACCCAGGCGGTAACTTACCGCCTGGGTCGTAATGAGGGCCAATGACTCATCAAAAAGGGATTTGGTTCTTGTTCTCCAAATGATGGCCGTGTGACAGAAGACCATGGCACGCAGGGGACCGTACGAGGTGGGGTTAAGGTGTGTCTGTCCAGCAAGGATCGCCCTGTCCTTAACTGACCTATTGAGCTGGCTACTCGGATCTTGGGTCCATTCCTCATTACCTCCTGCATCTCGCCTGTGACCTTACGTCTGCATTCGCCTTGGAGCTGGCATGTCCATCCGGTATTCCACGTCTCCTTATCCATCCAGGCTCCTGGGGCCATGCGCCACCCAGGCCTCTGTCTCTCTCTATTGATGGCACGTCTGAGTATGAAGTCCAGGAGTTGTGTGATCCATGCCTTAGCAATGGCCATCTGCAGATCCTGATTGATTGGAAGGGATATGCTGTATGTGATCGGTGGAGGGAGCCAGTAAGCCAGGTCCATGCCACCTGTTCGGCCGCTTCGTCCTGCATTTTCCCTGGAAGCCCAGAGCCCCAGAATTTTGGGGGAGGGCAGGGCATCATGCTGCCACACTCCTTACCTAACCACTGCACCCCATGGACACAAGCCTGACAGCTGACCCCCAGTGGCGCCTGCAGCACTGGGAGACAGGAAGGTGGTTGCGGCCAAGGGTAGAGCTAGTCCAAGCATGGCCGCAGGAATGCCACCGCTTGTACGGTGGGTGTGGTCATGACAGATGGTCTGCACGTGCTCTGGGGATCGGCGCCATTGTCTCGCGCATTTGCAGTGATGGTGACTTCCCGCGTTGCAGACGCTACGACGCTGGAAGACAATCACTCCAGGCTTCTGCCGTGGGGGGATTTAAACCCCGCTAACAGAGATACCTGCACTCTGTACCCTCTCATTACCCTAGATCCTGCCTCCTCCCTGTCCTGGTCATGTCCCTCATTTTGCCATTTTGCCTCCTGGTCTTCTCCTTCCTTTTGGTCACTCTCTCTCTCCTTGGCTTGCCTCCTGCCCTGGTCTGTTCTCCCTGGTTCATTCGCCTGCTCGGCCTACTCCCTGGGGCCCCTACAGTCATTCCTTTGCCGGGTCTGCCTGAGACCGTCCTGCAGCGCCATCTTCCCTGGAACATTCGCCTCCCCGGTACTGCACCTGATGCTGTCCCTGCACCACGTACATCTGGGCCGCCACATCGGGTTGTCAGCTGGTCGAATATATGTTCCTTCAAGAAAACTCATATAAATGTTTGCTGTAGATGGACCGCATTTCAGACCCTTAGCCGCGCTTTTACGTTGCTTGACGCTTTGACTGTCGAACCTCTGCTCTATGACTTTGTAACGAGCGATGAATACCTCTACGGCATGGAGCTAGTTTTCTTAACGGAACACGTAATAACACCATGGATAATCATTTCTGAAAGTGTAATGATAGCAAGGGGAATATATATATATATATATATATATACGTTATACGTATCTGGACACACATTATTCCTCCACTTGAAGATGTGTCTGAAAAGGATAACTATGGATAGGGCAAATATGGAAGTCCTCTTTTTATGTCTCTATGATAAAGATATGGGTGAATGTTAATTTTATAAGAATTATGCCAATCTTGTGGGCAGATTATTCAATAAGATTACTGGTTCCAACTTCTAAATTGGAGTGGACAAAAGGACCTTGAGTATGTACTGACTTCAGTTTAAGGTATAGATATGTTTCATGTGAAGATGGTGACCGTAAACTACAACCAAGATAAGACCAAGAGTAAAGTCCTCTCTCTATGATCAATGACGTAAAGAATAAAGCCTACAAAAATGGTGACCTCTGTCAACCCAAATGCAGGTTTCACGCAATTAACTTAGAAATATAAGATAATGTAGCTTGAATAGTCAGATATTTGAGACTAGATGATTAATTTTGTATGTTCTCAAATACTTTTTTGTGGTACGAATGGGTCATTACAAAAAGGCTGTCTACATTCATAAAGATTTAATGAGTTAACCATAGCACAACTACATAAGGCTTGAGGTATATTATATATTAATAGCAGGAATTTATGTTTGTAGGTAAAGTCAGCCAAAGAATAATAATTTGAAGAAGGAAACAGAAAATCAAACAAGGATTAGGTCAATTATCGGGACGTAAGAGGTAACCAAATAATGTGTACATTTAAGACTTAATAATCTTACAGATGCATTAGAATGAAAGGATAGATATGCACACAAAACTCCATTTAAATTAGAACTAGTAACCAATTGATACTCACCTATAACATTCGTTTTTCCAGTAATGATTTAGATATTATGACATGTTTAGTAGAAAGATATTCAAATCTTAAATACATAAGGTAGATGCAGGGTACTAAACCATGTATAGAGATATTGTAAGGAAGGAGTGATCTATTATTAGCTGTTAATTCGCTTTATTATTTTTCTCTCTTTTTTGAACTTTTTTCTTTTCGAACTGGTATGTGACACAATGCATTACTGTATGTTAACGTTTACAATAATATTAGCCCTGAAGAAGCTCACCATAGAAATGCATTTAACGTGGTCTATGTTGTGAAACACGTGTAGGCAAGAGGCTACGCGTTCTTAGTTACACTTCACAAATGTTGCCGATACTTTGCAGAAGTGTAACCAGGGAAGATCCACTAGAATTTGATGTATTCAAATTGTGTTCATTTTGAATAGTACGTGTGATTTTGTACAGTACCATTTTGTATTGAAGAAGTGATATTATCAGAGATAATTGTATTGTGCAGAGAACAGAGCTACCCTTCAGTTGTGTGTTTGGAGTAGAGGCCGTGCAGGTGTTGGGTGCTTGTAACTCGATTCTGTCCAAAAAACTCAGCGCAGCTGCCGCACTACGTATTTCCTGCAATAATACAATGAATTCATCTTCACTTATGCTATTCACTTTGCAAGGACTTATAATAATAATAACAATTAGGCATTTATATACCGCTGCGCTGCTTTTTATTACCCGCGGTGTGTGGTGCTCATTTATCGACCTCGGAAGGATGAAAGGCTGAGTTTGGCCCCGCCGGGATTCGAACCTGCGTCGGCAGGCTCTGCACCGATGTCCAATTATCACTGTAAACCTTACAGTTCTGTTTTCTCTTCTGGAAGATGCATCCCAAATGAATAACATCCCGTGTTTGATATTTTGGGAATAAGATTTTACAAACGACTGGGTTTTGGTTTTGCCAAGAAGGTTTGTGTACTCCACAACACACAGCCACGATGAGCACTGGCAGAACACTCTTCTAAAGCACTGTGCGCTGCACAAGGGCTGGAAGAAATATCTCTCTCTACATTGGTAGTATGAAGTCTGGCTTTGATACAAATGACTTCGACAGTCCTTTTCCAGCATGTCTGCATGCTCTGCAGTTCGACAGTGGTCCCTTTTGAATGTGACAGCAAGCAAGAGACAGAACTCTCTAACAGCCACCAAAGCCGGCACACCTTGTTTCATTTGCTCCTCCCAGGGAGGCCTTTCTCATTTTATTCATTTTAGGCCTTGTGTCTTTCTATCAAATGCCTGACAAGTGGCTCACTGTTAAGTCATCAACTTGAACTTGGATTCTTGCAGCCTACACCTCTCAAAGATGCTCACATATCAAAGACTGATTTTCTAAGGCCCAGTGAGATTACATTATTTGCTGAAGATCAGACACTTTGGGTGAGCACTGAAGCTGGGATACTTTCACACAAAGTCAGTTTTTTGTTGTTGCATGGTGTTAGTAAAAGTTGAATATCCATATTAAAAGCGGACTTACTTATTTGCATGTCAAACTAGCCACATACTAGATGTGAACTAGTCTTTAAAAGGGGAGTTTTATTATTGCTCGCTTTCCATGTCTAGTAACAAGGGATTTGATTGGTAATTGGAGCTGTGTGGGGACATTCAGTCTGAGAAACTCCATCACAATTCCAAACAGGTTAACGTTGACAATTTAGAAAAGGTGCTGTCTCCCATGCTTCCTGCACCAGTCCCCCACTGGGACCTTTCTCTCATCCTCCCTGCACCAGTCCCCCACTGAGACACTTCTCTCATCCTCCCTGTACCAGTCCCCCACTGGGAGTCCTTCTCACATCCGCCCTGCACCAGTCCCCCACTGGGAGTCCTTCCTTCATCCTCCCTGCACCAGTCCCCCACTGGGACCATTCTATCATCCTCCCTGCACCAGTCCCCCACTGAGACACTTCTCTCATCCTCCCTGCACCAGTCCCCCACTGGGAGTCCGTCTCACATCCGCCCTGCACCAGTCCCCCACTGGGAGTCCTTCCTTCATCCTCCCTGCACCAGTCCCCCACTGGGACCATTCTGACATCCTCCCTGCACCAGTTCCCCACTGGTGTTCTTCCCTCATACTTCCTGCACCAGTCCCCCAATGGGAGTCCTTCCTTCATCCTCCCTGAACCAGTCTCCCAATGGGAGTCCTTCCTTCATCCCCCCTGCACCAGTCCCCACTTGGAGTCCCTCTCTCATCCTGCCTGCACCAGTCCCCCACTGGGGGTCCTTCTCTCATACTCCCTGCACCAGTCCCCCACTGGGACCCTTCTCTCATCCTCCCTGCACCAGTCCCGCACTGGGAGTCTTTCTCTCATCCTCCCAGCACCAGTCCCCCACTGGGGGTCCTTCTTTCATCCTCCCTGCACCAGTCCCCCACTGGGACCCTTCTCCCATCCTCCCTGCACCAGTCCCCCACTGGTGGTCCTTCTCTCATACTCCCTGCACCAGTCCCCCACTGGCACCCTTCTCTCATCCTCCCTGCACCAGTCCCGCACTGGGAGTCTTTCTCTCATCCTCCCTGCACCAGCACCCCACTGGGAGTCCTTCTATCATCCTCCCTGCACCAGTCCCCCACTGGGAGTCATTCTCTCATTTGCCTTGCATCAGTTGCCAACTGGGACTCTTCTCACATCCTCCCTGCACCAGTCCCCCACTGGGGTCCTTCTCTCATCCTCCCTGCACCAGTCCCCCACTGGGGTCCTTCTCTTATCCTGCCTACATCAGTCCCCCACTGAGACCCTTCTCTCATCCTCCCTGCACCAGTCCCCCACTGGGGTTTCTTCTCCCATCCTGCCTGCACCAGTCCCCCACTGGGACCCTTCTCTCACCCTCCCTGCACCAGTCCCCCATTGGGGTCCTTCCTTCATACTCCCTGCACCAGTCTCCCAATAGGAGTCCTTCTCTCATCCTCCCTGCACCAGTCCCCCAATGTGGTACTTCTCTCATCCTCCCTGCACCAGTCCCCCACTGGGAGTCCTTCCTTTATCCTCCCTGCACCAGTCCCCCACTGGGAGTCCTTCTCTCATCCTCCCTGCACCAGACTCCCACTGGGAGTCCTTCTCTCATCCTCCCTGCACCAGCACCCCACTGGGAGTCCTTCTCTCATACTCCCTGCACCAGTCCCCCAGTGGGGTCGTTCTCTCATCCTCCCTGCACCAGTCCCCACTGGTGTCATTCTCTCCTCCTCCCTGCACCAGTCCCCCACTGTGGTACTTTTTCCATCCTCCCTGCACCAGTCTCCCACTGGGAGTCCTTCTCTCATCCTCCCTACACCAGTCCCCCACCGGGACCCTTCTCTCATCCTCCTTGCACCAGTGCCCCGCTGGGAGTCCTTCTCTCATCCTCCCTGCACTACTCCCCCACTGGGAGTCCTTCTCTCATCCACCTTGCACCAGTACCCCAGTGGGGTCCTTCTCTCATCCTCCCTGCACCAGTCCCTCACTGGGAGTACTTCTCTCAGCCTCCCTACACCAGATCCCAACTGGGACCGTTTTCTCATTCTCCCTGCACCAGTCCCCCACTGGGGTCCTTCTCTCATCCTCCCTGCACCAGTCCCCCACTGGGACCCTTCTCTCATCCTCCCTGCACCAGTCCCCCACTGGGAGTCCTGCTCTCATCCTCCCTGCACCAGTCCTCCACGGGGGTCCTTCTCTCATCCTCCCTGCACCAGTCCCCCACTGGGAGTCCTTCTCTCATCCTCCCTGCTCCAGTCCCCCACTGGGAGTCCTTCTCTCATCCTCCCTGCACCAGTCCCCCACTGGGAGTCCTTATCTCATTCTCCCTGCACCAGTCCCCCACTGGGGTCCTTCTCTTGTCCTCCCTGCACCAGTCTCCCACTGGGAGTCCTTCTCTTATCCTTCCTGCACCCGTCCCCCAACGGGGCCCTTCCGTCATCCTCCCTACACCAGTCCCCCATTGGGGTCCTTCCTTCATCCTCCCTGCACCAGTCTCCCACTGGGAGTCCTTCTCTCATCCTCCCTGCACCAGTCCTTCACTGGGAGTCCTTCTCTCCTCCTTCTTGCCCCAGTCCCTCACTGGGGACCCTCTCTCATCCTCTCTGACCAGTCCCCCACTGGGGGTCCTTCCTTCATCCTCCCTGTACCAGCACCCCACTGGGAGTCCTTCTCCCATCCTCCCTGCACCAGTCCCCCACTAGGGTCCTTCTTCCATCCTCCCTGCACCAGTCCCCCACTGGGAGTCCTTCTCTCATCCTCCCTGCACCAGTCTCCCACTGGGGGTCCTTCTCTCATCCTCCCTGCACCAGTCCCCCACTGGGAGCCCTTCTCTCATCCTCCCTGCACCAGTCCCTCACTGGGGTCCTTCTCTCATGCTGCCTGTACCAGTCCCCCACTGAGACCCTTCTCTCATCCTCCCTGCACCAGTCCCCCACTGGGGTTCCTTCTCCCATCCTGCCTGCACCAGTCCCCCACTGGGACCCTTCTCTCTGTAATAATACTGTTCTTGCATTATAATTTCCAGGAATAATAATGGTTCCCTATAAACATGCACCCACTGACCTGATCCAGTAGCTCGAATGTGTTGAATATGAGAAGCCCCCCCCCCCCCCGGGGGAATCTCTTCCTATCCCGTGATTGATTGCACTAGGAAGGAATGAACTCCCCAGGGAAACCGTCTGGGGAAGAAAACCCTGACCGCCTCAGCTGTTGTACGTCTTCTCTTTTAAGCAGGTTGGGACGAGTCTCTGACGCAGTTCCAGGTGACTGGATGCAAATACCACAAAGGAAATAATGAAAGTGAAGATTAGAGAAAGGTAAGATTGCCCTGAAGGACAGAGTGAAAGTAGAATATCAGTTGCCAAATAGTTACCCTTTAGAAAGGAGATTGTACCCTATAATGGCTCAGGATTGCATGTGTACGAATTCCTTCTGGGAGACACAGAGAGTGTGAACTCGTGGATATCGTGATGTAACTTCGGGAATCTAACATGATATGTAAGGGAAACAAGAAAGATCTGAAGTTAGAGCAGGCAGACCTTTCTGAAATGCCATAGGAAAGAATGAGAAGGAGAAAAGGGTACCTGACAGCAGATTCGGATCGTGATGCAAGAGAAAAAGCCTTGTGAATGACACTGTCGGGAAATGAGTGAAGAGTCTGAATCGAATCAATGTATGCAAAGTGTTCAGACCGATACGATTGGAAGAGGTTACAGGTGGAATGAAATGGATCTGTTCCGAGCCGTTCTGACGCTCGAAAACAGAGGTTAGGAGGCGGAGTCTCTGCCCTTGGAGTACGACAAGAAAGCTTCTAAAAGACAGAAACAGTGGAAGGTATTAGCAAAGAACAATGAGAAATTAAGTAAGTGTATAAGCCTAGAGGCGAACTTACGAAGCGCTGACTGGGGAGAGTAGCAACGCACTCGAGCGTTGTGCCTGCCGCAAGATAACTGGATCTTTGCTGATGGGGTGGAGCCATAGTTGCCAACATCCCTTGCAAGGCTGGAATACTGCAATCGGATGACGTCGCCATCTAGGGAGAAACAATGGCCGCCACCCGTGATTGGGACCAATGGTTCCACAATGACCATCTCCTTCTGTGAGATATGACACTCTCATCCTCCCTGCACCAGTCCCCCACTGGGAGTCCTTACTTTATCCTCCCTGCACCAGTCCCTCACTGGGGTCCTTCTCTCATCCTGCCTGCACCAGTCCCCCACTGGGGGTCCTTCGTTCATCCTCCCTTTACCAGCACCCCACTGGGAGTCCTTCTCTCATCCTCCCTGCACCAGTCCCCCACTGGGAGTCCTTCCTTCATCCTCCCTGCACCAGTCCCTCACTGGGGTACTTCTCTCATCCTGCCTGCACCAGTCCCCCACTGGGACCCTTATCCCATCCTGCCTGCACCAGTACCCCACTGGGACCCTTCTCTCATCCTCCCTGCACCAGCCCCCCACTGGGACCCTTCTCTCATCCTCCCTGCACCAGTCCCCCACTAGGAGTCCTACTCTCATCCTCCCTGCACCAGTCCCCCACTGGGGTCCTTCTCTTATCCTCCCTGTACTGGTCCCCCACTGGGACCTTTCTCTCATCCTCCCTGCATCAGTCCCCTGCTGGGGTCCTTCTCTCAAACCTTCCTGCACCAGTCCCCCACTGGGAGTCCTTCTCTCATCCTCCCTGCACCAGTTCCCAACTGGGAGTACTTCTCTCATCCTCCCTGCACCAGTCCCCCACTGGGAGTCCTCTCTTTATCCTCCCTGCACCAGTCCCCCACTGGTGTCCTTCTCTCATCCTCCCTGCACCAGTCCCTCACTAGGGTCCTTCCTCCATCCTCCCTGCATCAGTCCCTCACTGGGGTCCTTCTCTCATCCTACCTGCACCAGTCCCTCACTGGGGTCCTTCTCTCATCTTCCCCACACCAGTCCCCCACTGGAAGTCCTCCCCTCATCCTCCCTGCACCAGTCCCCCACTGTGGTCCTTCTCTCCTCCTCACTGACCCAGTTCCCACTGGGAGTCCTTCTCTCGTTTTCCCTGCACCAGTCCCTCACTGGGGGTCCTTCCTTTATCCTCCCTGCACCAGTCCCTCACTGGGGTCCTTCTCTCATCCTGCCTGCACCAGTCCCCCACTGGGGGTCCTTCCTTCATCCTCCCTTTACCAGCACCCCACTGGGAGTCCTTCTCTCATCCTCCCTGCACCAGTCCCCCACTGGGAGTCCTTCCTTCATCCCCCCTGCACAAGTCCCTCACTGGGGTACTTCTCTCATCCTGCCTGCACCAGTCCCCCACTGAGACCCTTCTCCCATCCTGCCTGCACCAGTCCCCCACTGGGACCCTTCTCTCATCCTCCCTGCACCAGTCCCCCAATGGGACCCTTCTCTCATCCTCCCTGCACCAGTCCCCCACTAGGAGTCCTTCTCTCATCCTCCCTGCACCAGTCCCCTACTGGGGTCCTTCTCTCATCCTCCCTGCACTGGTCCCCCACTGGGACCTTTCTCTCATCCTCCCTGCATCAGTCCCCTGTTGGGGTCCTTCTCTCAAACCTTCCTGCACCAGTCCCCTACTGGGAGTCCTTCTCTCATCCTCCCTGCACCAGTCCCCCACTCGGAGTCTTTCTCTCATCCTCCCTGCACCACTTCCCAACTGGGAGTACTTCTCTCATCCTCCCTGCACCAGTCCCCCACTGGGAGTCCTTCCTTTATCCTCCCTGCACCAGTCCCCCACTGGAAGTCCTCCCCTCATCCTCCCTGCACCAGTCCCCCACTGGGACCTTTCTCTCATCCTCCCTGCATCAGTCCCCTGCTGGGGTCCTTCTCTCAAACCTTCCTGCACCAGTCCCCCACTGGGAGTCCTTCTCTCTTCCTCCCTGCTCCAGTCCCCCACTGGGGCCCTTCTCTCACCCTTTCTGCACCAATCCCCCACTGGGAGTCCTTCTCTCCTCCTCCCAGCACCAGTCCCCCACTAGGAGTCCTTCTGTCATCCTCCCTGCACCAGTTCCCCATTGGGGTCCTTCTCTCATCCTCCCTGCACCAGTTCCCCATTGGGGTCCTTCTCTCATCCTCCCTGCACCAGTCCCCAATTGGGAGTCCTTCTCGCATCCTCCCTGCACCAGTCCCCGACTGGGGTCTTTCTCTTGTTCTCCCTGCACCAGTCCCCCACTGGGAGTCCTTCTCGCATCCTCCCTGCACCAGTCCCCCACTGGGGTCCTTCTCTCGTTCTCCCTGCACCAGTCCCCAACTAGGAGTCCTTCTCTCATCCTTCCTGCACCAGTCCCCCACTGGGAGTCCTTCTCGCATCCTTCTTGCACCAGTCCCCCAGTGGGAGTATATGTTATAACCTCAAATCTTGGCTCTCAGGTTTTATCATCTCAAAGCTCACGTCACTAGTTTTATGATCTCAAGACTGAGCACCTGAGCCTTGCAGACTCAAGGTGCATTTCTATATTCTCAGAGTTTCAAGTCTCAAGTGTGGCCTTATAGTCTCAAGACTGCCCTCCCAAGCCTTCCAGCTTCAATCATTGCCTCCCTAGACTTGAGGGTCACCTCCTTAGATGTGTGATCTAAAGCGGAAGCTCCCTAGGTGTATAGTCTCAAAACGAATTTCTCCTTCTGTAAGATCCCCATTACTAATCCTTTATTTTCAAGGCTTGCCTCCCTTTTCTTGCAGTCTTGAGGGTCACCTTGTGAAATGAGAAATTATATCGTGCCTCCTTTCGCAATAAATATATGTATATTGGCTTATGCCAAGCTGCTTATAAGTCGCTTGTGAAGAAATCCGTGTTGCAAGGTCCTGACCTTAAAATCAATGTAAGCCGCCATTTTAGGTCAATCCGCCATTTTAGGCTTGCTTTGTAAAGTCACCCTGTGAGTTAAAATGGTGGACTTTGTCATTCTAAAAAACAACATGGCCGTCTTGACCTCTTTATGTAGCTAATATGTAGCTTGCCTCCAGGCCACTTGTTGAGGTCGTGCACTGAGACCTTGTCCTTCGTTGACCTGTGTGCAAAGGATTACTTGTGCAATTAAACTAATCCGCAAGCATATGTTAAGAACAATTTATTCAAATACTGAACGTAGAACACTTGTTTAACTACATTGTATTAATGTTTGAGAAGACCTGTATGGGAAATCCCAGAATACCCAATTTCCGTATAGGCTTGTTGATATATGTATGAAAAGCAAACCAGTTACATGTGGATGTGCGAAACTCGGCATGAACCCTAGATCGGTGATGTATTAGCGGAATATCAACCCGAAGTAGGGCTGGACATCGTGCTCACAAAGAGTATAAAAGACCAATGCATTCTAATGTACAGCGTCTCTCACTGAACACAATGAACCACGCTGGAGTTCGTTGTGTTGCACTGAGGGCCGATAGCTATCTGATTTTGCTCTGTTCTTCGTAACTGGATTCAGTATAAAATAAAGTTCTTTGTATGTTCCTTTGTAACCCGTGTTCAGTGTATTTCCTTTTGGGGTACTCAGCCTCGATATTTTGATTTTGTTTTCACAGTTGGCGCCCGAATAGGGACCCTCAGGATTGATGCCGGATTGTTGAAGGTTGACGCAGGCTATCGGACCGGGATCAGACGGTGTGACAAAAAGGGGCCCCACTGAATGAGACGCAATACCTCAGCAGCGCTGCACGACCCGATCCCTGGACGATTAGCTTGTGGTCCGAGACAGCATCTTGACGAGGGTCCACTTATCGAGGTGGGCAGATTTGCCAAAATCACCATACACGAGGTAAGATTAGTTAGGTAAGAGTCTTTGAAATTTGATCGGACCTCCTTAGGTTTGTTCAGGTGAGTCATGACCCGACTCTTAATTCAACCCTGATAATTTGAATTTGGCACATTGTATCTGCAGACACAATTATTGACCAGGTAACACCAATAGTTTGATATGCCTGGGTAATTGTCTACCTGCTTCAGGGCGTTGTTCCGCAGCGATAGACAATCTTTGGAATTTAGCCGTACCGCACCACAGGAGGGGTCGCCGGCATGTACTATGTACTGTAAGCATGGCATTGGAAGTATAGTATTTAATGACATTTGGTACAGACAAACTAGACATGCCTCCGAACTTCAGTGGCCAATCAATGGTAGTTTTGAAATCCCTCGTATTGAGTATTTAGAGTCAATTCTATTAAAGAAAAAGGCTAGACCTGCAGCATTTGATGGTTTGCATAACTAGAAAAAAGAAGCGTTGCAACAACTTAAAGGTAGAGAAAAACATGCTCGCCGTCATAAGACGAACGCCGAAAAAGCATTATTGTATGACCAAGATAAACATTCTAAATCGACTAGGAATATGGATAGGGCTTTCTCACTTGGAATTCAGAAAATCTATTCTTCCAAAGACCTGCATGCTTCCGATGAATTCATAGACAAATTGTTAAATGAACGAAGGCCTGGTGCCTCTGCGCCACCTCCGTATGTTCCTCTTCCTGCTGCTTTGCCTCTTCCTCCTGGAATTCCTGCTCTACCTGCTGTTGTTCCTGTTGTTCCTGCTCCTCCTAATGTCCCCCTTCCTCCAGCTCCTCCACCTCTTCTTATCGCACCTGTGACAGTACCTCCATTGAATTTGCCTGCTCCCTCTCTTCCAAGTGGTCCTGAGCCACTTGTAGTCGATCGAGGTTCAGGGTTGAAGGTTGTCACTCGCAATACTGTACCACCAGAGAAGAAACGTGATTTGATTGCGTGGGCTAAGCATTGTATGTAAAGGGATGATCAAGCTAAAGTTTTTGCCACACCTTCTAATATGGATAATTCTCCTGAGAAAAATGTTTTAAGGGGCGCTGTTGAGCAGCCTGAAAAATGGCTGCCTAGCTTTGCAGCTCAGTGAGGCTTGGGCACATATCCGTCCACATCAGCGGTACGTGTTGCACCCGCCACCCTCTATACACATCGGATTGCTCCTGACACTCTGCTGGTGGTCCTGACCCGATTCTGGCCGGGATCGTGACTCTGGCAGCCTGCTAAGGCCATCCAAAGTTTTGGGCCCATACACCGACCCGGACCCCGGCGCTGCCGTGGGCCCAGCTGTGAGCTGCCCTCGTGGGCTGACCATGCCGCGCCCCGCGGCGCCTGGGGGCTATCCCCCCTGTTCCTGCCAACGAAGGTCTACACTGGGCTCGGCTGCTCGGCGCAGCCCTTTCCTTCCCTCCTCGTGTGCGGCTGTGTCCCCGCGGGCTGGCCACGCTGCGCCGGGGCAGAAGTTGTGCCTGGCTTGGCACCCGCGGCCGCCCCTCCTCCTCTTCCTGCGGCGCTGCGCTTCGATCCTGCCCGCCCCGTGGGGGCAGGCTGCGCCAGCGGGGGTCCATGCTGGGGGCACCGCGGCGGACAGCTGGAGCCATATCAGCCCCTCGCTGCCTGGAGGCGCCCGGCCCCTGTGCGTGGCTGAGGCCGCGGGTCCCGGCGGTGCGCCCCGTTGGCGGAGGCCCACGGTCACTGGACAGGTGAGGAGCCGGGGGAGGGGAGGACTGACACCTGTGGAGCTTGCCTATAACATATAACCCTGCGCCACTGCTCCAGTGTGGGTGCGCCCCGGTCCTCCCCATTCACTTGCTGGAAGGTGGATCTGGGTGTTCCTGACCCCTGCCCCTCAGACGATCCCTGAGCCTTTGGGAACCTGCTGAGCCGCGGGCTGTGCACGGCCCATTCTCCTTTCCCAGGACTGCCACAACCTGTGCCACACCTTGGCCACCGTACATTCCCTTGGAGGGCACCACACCGCTTCCCCCCTCAACGGTCCTGTTGTTACTGGCACTGGAGATTCATGATAATATAAGCCTGGCTGTACCTGCAGGTCGGTGGTTTCTGATTGTGTTTCTGTTGTCACCTAAGGGGCTCACACCAAAAGCCCCTCCCTTAACATTGGCTTGCTTGCTGGGTGGTCTTGGTGCGCCTCTCGCCACCCCTTTCACTCCCCTGGCACGGCCTGTGCGTCCCGCCCGGGACGGCATCACATTGGTAGTGCTTTCGATGGCCGGGCTATCTACACTGGGCAGTTCGGTTCGAACGTCCACCCAGGGGCCATCTGGACTGTAAATATACTTGTGGGGCCCCTGCCCATCCCTACCCCTGTTGGATCACAGTGACCTGCTGCAACTGAGGGGCGATCCCTGCCACTCCGTCCCGACATCCTGCTCCGCACTGCGCCTGCCTGCTTGGGCATCTCTCATCACACGTGCTATGCCTAACAAATCCAAGGGGAAGAACAAGGTAGGCGCCATGGATAAATACGCAAGAGCAGCCCCACATCCTGATCAGGGTGCTATAGCTTCCTTCCAGGAAGACCCTATCTCTGAGCCCCCCCGTGGAGCAGCGGCCCCAGATCTTACTGCCATGATGGAGTCGATGGCCAAAAACTTTGCCTCCTTCCACGAAAAATGAGACAACATAAATGCCAATGTCGCCTCTCTTAAATCCCGGGTCGACCAGGCGGGAACGCGGATAACCGAGGCAGAAAACAGAATTGGGTCTAACGAAGACCAACTCCGCACCCTGCAGGATACTGTGGCCACCCTGTCCCGCGACATGAGGTCGGTGAAATCAAAGTGCGATGATCTTGAGTCCCGCTCGCGCAGAAACAACCTTCGCATAATTGGGGTCCCCGAAAATGCCCTGAAGGGTCGCATGGAGCTGGCAATCGAAAAATTTCTGAAAGACCTGCTGGGGAATCCTGCACTGTCCCCCTTCTTCACAGTGAGTGAGCTCACTGGGCCCTGTCCCCACGTCCCAAGCCAGGAGATTTCCCCAGACCTATCATCGCCAGGATACTCAATTATAGGGATTGGGACCTAATTCTACCCCTGGCACGTGAGTAAGGGGACCTACGCCTTGACTCTAACATTATTCGAATATTCCCTGACTTCTCCGTCGGGGTGCAACAGGAGAGACGCCAATTCCTGGGAGTCAAGAAACTATTTCGGGAGCG
The DNA here is from genome assembly GCF_040938575.1 of Ambystoma mexicanum. Lineage (NCBI taxonomy): Eukaryota > Metazoa > Chordata > Amphibia > Caudata > Ambystomatidae > Ambystoma > Ambystoma mexicanum. The sequence goes on along the minus strand of NC_090926.1, from coordinate 1,279,548,678 downwards.
CAACGTCCCATATGCCATCCTCTTTCCAGCCAGGCTCAAAATTACCTTCAAAGGGAAGTTGTTTTTCTTCACGGTGCCTGACGAGGCGGTGAAATGTATAGAGTCACAGATACCACTACCTGTCCCCAATGCCAACCCATTGGCAGACGACTAAGAACAGCTCACTCAGTCTCTTTGCTATTTGTTTATTACTGCTTATTCTTCATGTGTTGATAGTAATATGATCTTCTCGAGTCATTTGTGAGCACACATTGATCATCATTGCTGTGCACCTACATATGGCTCATACATGTCGAGCAAGACGCTGCTGGTAATCTGAGGTCATTTATGTTCATTCTGGAACCCACCACACGGCAACAGCGCACCCCACTGCGGTTGCAATGTTTCATTTTGTTGTTTCGGGAATGGGTGTTGGCCCCGGTTGGGCCAGTATATTTGCAGGCCCACGTTGGGCTCCGCCTGCCATCCCCCTTATTGTGGGACTTGTATGTATTTACGGGTGGGGGGAGGGAGATAACACTGCCTGCTTGGATGGGGTGGTGTGGGAGGGGGGTTTAAGGGCCAGTTGGGTGTTTGTTTTTACTCAAAATGGCAGGCTGGTTGTGACCAGTATAAAAATATGGCGGGTATGCCTCATTGCAGCACTCATGGTGATGTTCGAAGTTATATTTCACCTCTGGGACGTTCCTTAAACCTTTAGGATGGCTATTAGAGTGTTGACGTGGAGTGTACTGGGGCTGACCAATTTGACTAAGTCTCGAAAGATAAAGACATATACACAGAGACATGGGGTCAAAGTTCTCCTACTACAGGAGACGCATGCTATGAAACTATTATCCTCAAACCTTGCACAGTCTTGGGGCCCCAACAGATATTATACTCAATACTCCACTCAAGCCAGGGGTGTACTCACTCTCATCCACAAATCGGTAAAGTTCGCACTTCACACATCCCACATTGATCCGGAAGGCAGATATGTGATCGTACATTGTACTTTAGCTAATGAAGAATGCCTGCTTGTGAATTCTTATGCTCCCAACACTGATTCCCCCGAATTTATAGACACAGTATCAGCCATCCTCATGAAATACGTAGAAGTCCCCATTATATGGGGTGGAGACATGAACCTTATACTTGATAATGTAATGTATAGAACGTCCACTACCCATAGAGCCACAACCCGTGCTGCCAAGCGACTCCATACTTCCATGAGCACTTTGAACCTACACAATGCTTGGAGAACACTCCAACCCAGGAGAGGGGCTACACCTTTCTACGGTACACGATAGCTCCTTGAGAATAGATCTGTTTCTCCTGTCGGGTGACCGGGTGGGTAGGGTTTCGGATGTTGAGATCCTTGCGCGCACGCTCTCTGACCATTCTCCCGTGCTGCTACAGATTCAGCTAGGTAATACACCTGGGGCCCGTCCCGCCTGGCGTTTCAAGTCTGACGCCCTCTCCGATATCGTCTTTAAGGCTGATATACTAGCGGACATAAACTTGTTCTTCGAAAGCAACAATACCTCCGACACACCCGAAGGGACCTGCTGGGAGGCATTTAAGGTCTACATTAGGGGGATGTGCATCTCTAGGGAAGCGGGGTTCCTCAAAGCCATACGGCAAGCCTTACATGACTCCGAAACCAAGCTTAAAACCCTAGAACAGGAATATGCTGCCAAACCAGCCCCAGCAACCCTGGCAAAGATTAGAACAGAATTGGAATAATTTGAGGTACACGCCCTAAGGGAGGTGAGATACTACGCCCGCCCTGTGGCTGCCCGCACATACGGCGAGGGGGATAGACTGGGCAGAACCTTGGCTAAACTAGTTCGGGCGGAGGGTGGTAGGTCCCGGATAGATAGTATAATTGATGAGAAGGGGTTATGGCACTGGTCGGACCAGGCCATCCTTGATACTTTTGCCAATTTTTACGCCAACCTATACTGTCCCCAGCTTGAACACTCTGCCCGTGACCTGGAGGACCTGCTAGAATCCATCCTGATGACCCATTTCCCAGAGCACAAAGGTACTTCTCGATGCCCGTTCACTTCAGACGAAATAGTCCAGGTGATCTCAGATCTACCTAAGGGCAAGGCTCTGGGCCCCGATGGGCTCACGGCTGAGTTCTACCAAGAACATGTTGCCATCCTAGCACCCATACTGCATGGGGTCTGGACTGAATCACTCCGATCACACACCCTCCCCCCCTCCTTAAGAGAAGCTTTAATCACAGTCCTCCCCAAACCTGGAAAGCCCCCAGACGGATGTGGGTCCTACAGGCCCCTGCCGCTCATCAACACGGACATGAAGATCTTTGCTAAGGTAATTGCCAATAGGTTCCTCCCGTTCATGCCCCATCTGGTCCACGCCGACCAAAGTGGTTTCATCCCTGATCGTTCTACGGCACTTAACATTCGCCGTCTCTTCAACGTGCTGTCTAGAATTGATCCAAAGGCCGACACAGTGGCGGTCACACTAGATGCCCAAAAGGCATTCAACATGGTTTCATGGCAATATCTATGGGCCGTGTTAGAAAAAATGGGAATAGGACCAAACATGATCTACTATATCAAGCTGTTATACACAGGACTGTCGGCTAGGGTATTAGTCAATTCTGTCCCCACCTCCCCCTTCTTATTACACTGGGGTACCCGACAGGGTTGCCCATTCTCCCCCATCCTTTTTGCGCTTGCCATTGAACCCATGGCCGATCATGTCAGGGATAGACACACCCGAAAGGGCATTCGCCTACAGGATGCACCGGAAATCATTTCACTGTACGCAGATGACATACTCCTATACGTCAGACAATCTTCCACATACTTGGACCCTATCATTCGAGACATAACCAAAGTAGGCACATACTCAGGCTTCACCATCAACTACTCTAAATCCGAAATTTTCCCTCTAACTAAAGCAACTCAGCAACCGTCGTGCGAATTCTCCCTACGTTGGACCCCGGGCGGCATCAAGTACCTTGGGGGGCAGGTGTCACTGGCCAAAGCTTTCTTGCTGGCAGACAACTACGAAGCAACGGCACAGCTTATTGAATCCAAGATGCTCTAGTGGCGCAATCTCCCACTATCCCTTGCAGGCAGACTCTCTCTAATAAAAATGATTGCAGTCCCTAAACTCCTCTATATATTCGCTAATGTACCAGTGTGGCCAGGGAAGCAATATTGGCGTTCGCTCAATTTCTCTGGCACTCTGGGGCGGTCCGCAAGAAGTGGCAACATATGACCCTGCCCTATGAAAAAGGAGGTTTTACGGCCCCAGATCTAACACTGTACTGGAACGCTGCACAGGCCCAACACGCCACCCACTGGTACACACACCTGAATCCGCCCCCACACGTTAAATTAGAGAAAATGGCGGAGGATGGCACCCACATCATGTCCTTACTGCTACACCGTACATTTCATGCGGATACCCCAGTTGACCCGGTGGCCACCACGATCAGAGCGTGGAATAATATCCTTCACTCTAGTCAAGAGCAACGCCCATATTATAAGTGGCTCCCCTTGTGGCAATTTCCCGGCCTCCCCCCTACATACGACCAACATCTCTCTCAACGCTGGGAAAACCTGGGCTATCGGCCTTGACTGACCTATACCCTGATGGCACATTTATCACTCCTCAAACATGGCGCCCCGTGCATTCCAACTCTGCGCTTGACTTGCTGCAATACTACAACCTGAGAGCGGCGATACGGGAAATGTGGCCCTCCTTCCCAGAGGAGCCTCCAGATTCGCCTGAACTCCATTACATAGCAAACTCCACAGGCTGTAGGGGCATAATATCCTCCCTGTACAAAATGCAGTTGGGGAAACTAGAGAATATATCCCTGGATATATCATGGGCATGGGCCAGGGAGCTCGAAACAGTGATCACTGAGGAAATGTGGAGTAAAATGTGTGCACACACGCGCAAAGTCTCACTGAATGCTAGGTTTCGCTGCATACAAGACAAACTTCTCAACAGGCTTTATTGCACTCCGCACAGAGTAGCGAAGTTCACGCTCACTTCAACACATACATCCCCGAAATGTAAATCGGGCGAGGCAGATCATGTTCATATGTTTTGGTCCTGTGCTGGGGTGAACACGTTTTGGGTTGAGGTGACAGGGGCGCTCTCGGAAGTGATTGGCTCCCCGGTGGAGCTGGACCCCCTAGCCTTGCTGTTTGGAATTTGGACAGGGGAAAATGAAAGAAAGATGTCAAAATTCTTAAATGTAAGTGCTATTGTTGCCAAAAGATGCATACTACAATGTTGGAAGCGCCGCACCCCCCTTACCCTTACCATGTGACTGAAAGCCCTCACTTGGGTACAAATGTGCGAGGAAGAGTACATCAGATCCTTACCCATGCCTTCCCAGCCCAAAAATGTGTGGTCGGAATTTTGCAGTTATCTGAACAAGGAAGACGAGGTTGAGTGCGCCTCCACCCCCCGCCCCATTAGCCCAGTCTAATTCATCATAATGAATGACTCACCCGTGCTCTCCCACAATCCCAACCTGCCCAATACGTGCTGGTAATAATTGTTGTGATGTAATGCATATGCGAGCTGTTATGTTGTTTGCTTGTCGATATGTAAGCTGTGCTGTACCTGTCTCAACCTTCTGCCAATAAACAAAAGTTTTTTAAAAAAGAAAAATGTTTTAATTGAAGGTTTAGGGATTCATTTATGTGTAATGTGGGGAAAATTAAATAATACAGATCTCCCGCAAGGGTTAAATGATCTAAATACTTTAGCGTTTTCTAGAGACACTGTGGAGAAAGTAAATGAGCATGTCGAGAGGTTATTTGGGTATAGAAAGGAGTTAGAAAAGTTGCAGAATGAGGATGACGCGGGGGAAAGTATGTATGTGCAGAAACGGTTCCTTCCTTGTCGTAAATCGATATCTGAGGAAGCACGAATTTGTACGAAGGACGCGCTTAGATGGATTTCAGATATGTCGATAACTCCAGTTGAAGTATAAAATACATATAGTCAGTATACGCCAGAAATGCAGAGGAAAGTGATACAGGTAATGATAGAGTACCTGCAGGATGATTGTGTAAAACGAAAGATTAGTTGTCCCCACAGAGTTATTAAGTATTTATAAGAGAGCTTTTTCACTTGACACTTCTTCGACTGCTTTAGCGCTCGACTTAGCTCTGTTGCTTAGTAAGCGTTCAGAGTCACCTACTTCTCAGTTGCCTATGAGAGAGGTTCCTCCGATATTTGTCCCAAAGGTTGAGATTGAGGCTGATCCTGCAACAAATGTAGTCGCTGTGAACATTCCTGCACATTATGTATCGCAGTTCGTTCACGTCCCGTTCTCAAGACAGGAAGTGAATACTATTAGACAATCTATTCCTGATATTAGGAAAAATCCGACAGGATTCTATAAAGAAATAGAGTCCGTCGTGCAGTCCTCAGTGTTCACCTTAGGCGATATCGATTTGATATTTCTTGTACTCCTGCCCGTAGATTTGTGAAAACAAGTTAGAACTATAGACGACGTGCCAGGGTTGGGAGATACATGGATGAATATAATTAGACTCGATGGAGAAAGGCCAGCTGGTGAAAGACCGCCTCTGCTGATACTAACTTTGCATGATAGAATCATTGCAAAATTGAAAACTATAATTCCAGAGAAAATAATTATTTGGGACAAACTTACGGCTTGTGTCCAAGGGAAGTCTGAGGGTGCTACCGAGTTCTTTAATCGGTTCGAACATGTATTCCCGGATTTCAGCAGACAAGACCTAGGCACAGAGTCTGGGAAAAGGTTATTTGTGAACAAATTTGTGCGTGGATTGCTGCCTGACATCCAGTCACAAATTATGTCTTGTGAGAGCGCTTGGCAGGCGAAGTCCCAATCAGAAGTACTGCACATGGCTCAGTACTACGAGAATCGTGTCAATAATGAAAAAGATAGAGTTGAAAAACGAAAAGGTGATTTGAAGACTAAAGTGCTATTACAACAAATTGTTAGAGGCCCCAGAGGGGGTAGTTCTCAGATTAGAGGTCAGTATGTCCCGGAAGGGAATGTGCCCTTGTGTCCTGTGACCTTTAACCAGTGCGCCTATTGTCATCAAGAGGGTCAATGGCGTGCACAATGCCCCATCCTTCGACAAAGGTCGAATAACACATCTGGGAATATGGGTAGGCGATCCAGAGGTCGCCCGGTTGTAGGGGGCCCTGGTAGAGGTCAGTTCACACAGAATCCTCAGCAACCTTTTTCACAGGCTAATCAGACTCCGAGTGTGGATACGAGGAACATATTTGATCATCCTTCTGCTGCATATTTATCTGAAGAGCTTCCTTTTGATGACATTCTATTTCGTTAGGATTACCCGAAGCAGGGTTTGCAACCTACACCTATTCCCGTCAATCAGAAAGGTCCCTACGTTGAAATGATGGCGGGAAAAAACATCAGTTTTTGATAGATACTGGAGCACAGAAGTGTTCCATTGATCATTCACGGGTTTCAAACATTCCACTGTCAGGGCAAACCAATGTTTCTGTAGGGTTTTCTGGCATGCCAGTTGTTTGTCTGGTTTCTTCGCCGGTACCCATTTCTTTGGGTCCCTTTACGGACCACTGTCCATTTCTGTTGACTTCGAATTGCGGAGAGAACTTGCTGGGGTTGAATCTGTTAAAAGAATTAAATGCAGTGATTTATTTTTCTTCTGATGGAGTGCGCCTGACGATTTCATCACAGCAATACTCTGTCTCGCAATTCTTAACTAGACCTTTGCAGCCAGAATTCATTAATGTACCAGAGAGCTTATGGGCTGTTGACGACAATGATGTTGGTGTTTTACAGATTGAACCTGTTAAGATAGTTTTGAAACACGGAATTGAGCTGCCACGCATTCCCCAGTATGAGATTTTAGTTGAGGGCGAGCAAGCTCTGAAATGCATTCTTTTTGTGCATCACGGGGTGATTGAAGAAATTTCAGGAAGTTTGTGCAATAGTCCGATTTTGCCCGTGTACAAAAAAGGCGATAATGCAATTCCATTCCGTTTTATAATTGATTTACGTGCCATTAATAAAGTCGTCGCTCCACAATTTCCAATTGTGCCTGACGTGACAACGATATTAACTATGATTCCAGCTACAGCTACTTACTTTAGTGTTGTGGATCTAAAGAATGCTTTCTTTAGTATTCCTATACACAAGGATAGTAGATACTTGTTCGCGTTCACCTTAGGGGGACGCTCGTTCACATTTACTCGTGCACCTCAAGGGTACACAGAGAGTCCTAGCATCTATAGTAGGGCTTTGAAAGAACAGCTTGATACCCTTGAATTGCCCTCTACTTGTACATTGCTTCAGTATGTTGATGACTTGCTTTTAGCTGTGCCTCTGAGAGCGCCTGTAAGGAGGGCACTGTGTTATTGCTTATCCATCTAGCTAAGCATGGTCACAAAGCTTCACTTAAAAAGTTTCAATATTGTTGCCAGAAGGTCGCTTATTTAGGCTGTCTCCTGTCAAAGGAGGGAAGAAGATTGACACTTGAAAGAATAAAACACATTTCTGGCATGTCTGTCCCAAATACACAGAAGGAAGTTAGAGACTTGATAGGTATGGCTTCTTACTGTAGGTTGTGGATCCCAAATTTTTCACTAGTGATCAAACTGATATTGGCTTTGACAAAGAAGGGCATTTCTTCGCCATTGCCGTGGAACACGGAACACCAGCAATTGTTTGACTTGCTTAAGACTGCATTATGCTCCGCACCAGTTTTGGGCACACCAAACTATGAAAAGGCCTTTGTTTTATTTGTGCATGAATGTGATGGATGTGCTTTGGCTGTATTAACGCAGGAACATGGAGGGAAAAATAGGCCGTGCGGTTACTTTTCTTCCACCCTTGATCCTGTAGCATGCGCTTTGCCAAGATGTTTGCGAGCTGTCGCTGCTGCGTCTGTAAAACAGAGTGAGGGAATGGTCCTAGGCCATGATCTAACCCTGATGGTGCCTCACTCTGTAGAGGTTCAACTGAACCGAACCCAAACGCAACCCCTCACTTCTGCACGGTTGACAAGATATGAATTGATTTTGTTTGCTCCTCACATTCAAATTAAGAGGTGTTGTGTTCTTAATCCAGCTGAACTCCTACCTTTCCCGCAAGATACTACTTGCGGCGATGAATAGTCACATGATTGCTTATATACTACCGAACAAGAAACAAAGGGTAGAATTGATTTGAAAGACACTCCTTTGGATAATCCGCAAGGAGAGCTGTTCTATGATGGTTCCTGCTTCAAACTTCCGGATGGTACATCCACAGCTGCTTATGCAATCACCACATTAAGCACGGTCGTGGAAACCAAGAGAATCATGCATATCTCTGCGCAGGCCGCAGAGATTATAGCATTGACCCGAGCTTGTGAACTCTCCAAAGGGCTTGCAGTAAACATATACACTGATAGTCAGTATGCCTTTGGGGTGGTTCACAACTTTGGGAGACTTTGGTCAGAGAGAGGATTCCTAACTTCACATGGCACTAAAATCCAACATGGCTCCCTTATAGTACAACTACTCTCAGCGATTGCGCTCCCTACTCAGTTAGCTGTTTTAAAATGTGCAGCACATCGAAAGATTACAGATGGCATAGGGAAAGGGAATGCTTTCGCTGATCAGATAGCTAGACAAACTGCTACCGATCCCGTTACGGAGATGTATGTTTCAAGGGAGACTGTAAATGCTTATGCAATGGATGAGGGTGTTGGGTCTGTACGGGATATCCAAGTTGATGCCATGTTAGAAGAATCCAAGAGGGGGGCTGAAGGCTTGGGGAAACTCAATGATGATGGGTGTTGGGTGGACATAGCGGAAGGGAGATGGCTACTCCTTGACGCATATATAATGATGATGGTCATCATGGCCCATGGTCCTACGCATGTATGTGCCCAGAAGATGACAAAGATGTTAGAAAAAGTTTGGGCAAATGACAAAATTTCAAAGATTGCCCAGTGCTATGTCCAGGATTGTATGATTTGCCTACAACACAATGTGGGAAAGGGGACAGCAACTGCAAGGGGAAGTTTCGGGCCACCCTCTGTCCCCTTTGCAGTTATCCACTTTGACTTTATTGAAATGGAACGATGTAACAATAAAAAGTATGTGCTGGTGGTCATCTGTGCTTTTAGTAAATGGGTTGAGGCTTTCCCCGTTAAAGATGCTACAGCCATGACTACTGCGAAAACCATTTTGAAGGAGTACTTCCCGCGGTTTGGGCTACCAAGAGTTATCTGGTCGGACAATGGTCCACATTTTGTCGCTGCTGTAATTCTGCAGATATGTGCGGCATTACAGATCGACAAATGGTTCCATTCGGCCAGACACGCTCAGAGTGCCGGACTAGTAGAAAGACACAACGGTATCATCAAGAACAAGCTTGCTAAAACGTGTGCCGGCACTAAATTAAAATGGCCGGACGCCTTACCAATCGTGTTATTATCCATGCGTACAACCCCTCAAACTAAGACTGGGCTCTCTCCATTTGAGGTGGTAATGGGGAGACCGGTCAATATCTGGAACCTTCCTAAATGTAGATCTTTGAGAAATGTTGAAAATGTATTACTTTCAGATTATTGCAGCCAGTTGACTAAAAACATGTATTTGATCTATCACCAGGTGCGAGAGGCTTTACCTGTGCGAGACGAGGGCCCGGGCCACAGCATTCGGCATGGGAACTGGGTGCTCATCAAGGCATTTGAGCGCTCTTCCTGCCTTGCACCTCGCTGGCAGGGCCCATTCCAGGTCCTGTTGGTCACACATACAGCGGTGCGTGTTTCTGGCAGAAAGAACGGTATCCACGCGTTGCACGTCAAGAAACTTCCTCACTCAGTGCCACACGATACAGAAGAAACAGAACCCCTCGCTAATGCTGCAACCAATGATCCCAAAGCAGTAAATAGCGCTGAGAGTGTATCGGAGAATGTTTCTGAGCCTGTGAGGCTTGGGAAACCTGCCATTTTGTCTCCACACTTTCCAAAGGTTTTGGTTCCAAAAATTGTCGTTTCAAATTCGGCATCTTCACTTGCTTCTGATACGTTGCTTCCAATGGGAAGTGAGGACACATTGTTTCCGGATCAATCAGTACCGGGAAAAGCAAGGTACAATCTGCGTCCAAGAAGATAGACTTACGGCACGGTTTTGCTGTGCATCTGATAGACTTACGGCACGGTTCGGCTGTGCATTCGGAGAAGGAAAGGATCATCGAGGGCTTGTTCTTGCCCAAATTTGAGAAAGGGGATTCTGTTGGCTAGGGTTGTGGAAGGACTAAGAAGTCACGCGGCCGGGAGTTCGCCAGCAACGAACATTGGGGGTTTCCGTTTGAAGACTACAATGCCTGCCACCGCTACTATGGGACTTGTAAATGATGGGGTGACCAACCAGGACAATGGACAATATGCCTGGCCCCCGAAAACGTATTGCTGTGCTTTTATAATGATATTTGGGTTTTTGATAGTCACTGTTTTAGGTTTGTGGTGCCTTGAGGAAATGCCTCCTTTAGAATCCTTGTTGCCCACTGAAAATGTACCTACTGTTCCTACTCCCTTTGTACATTTGCATACTCTGTCCCCTAGGGATTCTCAGCATAGACAAAGGTACCACAATAATACTCTGCTACTTATCATGAATGTTACGCATGCCATTTTTAATAAGTCTAACTGTTGGGTCTGCTCACATTTGCCGCAACACGGGGATAAGGGGCTAGGTTGGTATATTCATCCTTTACCTTTGACAACCGCTTGTTATGCTTCTCTTAGGGCACTGTTCTTTGGCCGTTGGAATGATAGCATCTCAGGGAACTTTGATGGCACCAATTTGAATAGTTTTGAGAAACGTGTTTTGACTCCCCTGGGATGCTCGCTTTTCGCAAACAGTAGTAAACCTAACGTTGCTTATATTAGGCCTTTTGATAGACTGTCTCGTCCTTTCCAATCTTTGATTTCCTTTAAGATGGCTTCGATAGGCAATAAGGATGCCATGCCTCCTTCTTACACTGTTAATCATAGCCCCGATTCAGTTTCTTTTTGCATACAGAGGAATGGTACGCAGTCAATGGGAGATTTTCTAGGTTGTGCCAACGTTGCAAATTTGACTGGGGAAAACAGACCGTTGTATGTAGGCGAACCTGTCTACTTCATCTGCGGTAATGTAGCATTCCCATGGTTGCCCAGGGATTGGCAGGGAACCTGTTATTTAGGGATCCTGTTACCTGGGGTGTTTATAGCTTGTACAAAAGAAGTTTCAAAGGCTCATCCACGGCGGGACAAGAATGGTGACACCCCAGCAAAAACCTTGGGAGATATAGCAAAATCAGTTGTGCCATTTTGGGGGCAGATAGCGAATTCCGAGGATATCAGAAGACTAGTGAGAGTACTGGAGAGAACCATCAACCGGACCACGGACATACTCTATAATATGACATTAGAACAAAAGGCGATAAGACTAGTAGCACTTCAGAACCGGATGGCATTAGATGTAATTCTGGCTGAGCACGGTGGAGTGTGTAAATTAGTGGGGTCCGCTTGCTGTGTATTCGTACCAGATTCCTCCCCAACTATCTTCAAGACACTACAGAATCTGCACGTCCTTAGTTCAGAAGTGCATGTTCCCGAGGGAAACTGGGATCTTAGCGCTTGGTTCTGGGACTTCTTGCAATCTTGGGGTTGGAAGGTACTTTCGGTCTTGCTGATTATTCTGGGAATCCTGTTGTTTCTTTGTTGCTGTATTCAGTGTCTACCTAGTATATGTTCGATGCTAGGGGGATGTTGCGCACAAGCGATAGGTACGATAGGACATAAAGTATATGCCCCAGATAAATCTTCCAAAGAACATGTTTTGAAAGAAATTTTAGCGAATGACCTAATGGCAATAGATATTTCCGACAGCGATTCAGGGTGCATGGACAATGATGCATGGAGTAATTTGCAAGGAGATCCAAAGTAGTTTTAGCACTTGGCATAGGCCAAAAGGAGGGTTTGTCAAATGAGAAATTATATCGTGCCTCCTATCGCAATAAATATATGTATATTGGCCTACGCCAAGCTGCTTATAAATCGCTTTCGAAGAAATCCGTGTTGCAAGGTCCTGACCTTAAAATCAATGTAAGCCGCCATTTTAGGTCAATCCACCATTTTAGGCTCGCTTTGTAAAGTCACCCTGTGAGTTAAAATGGTGGACGATGTCATTCTAAAAAACAACATGGCCGTCTTGACCTCTGTATGTAGCTAATATGTAACTTGCCTCCAGGCCACTTGTTGAGGTCGTGAACTGAGACCTTGTCCTTCGTTGACCTGTGTGTAAAGTATTACTCGTGCAATGAAACTAATCCGCGAGCATATGTTAAGAATAATGTATTCAAATACTGAACGTAGAACACTTGTTTAACTACATTGTATTAATGTTTGAGAAGACCTGCATGGGAAATCCCAGAATACACAGTTGCCATATAGGCTTGTTGATATATGTATTAAAAGAAAACCAGTTACATGTGGATGTGCGAAACTTGGCATGAACCCTAGATCGGTCATGTATTAGCGGAATATTAACCCGAAGTAGGGCTGGACATCGTGCTCACAAAGAGTATTAAAGACCAATGCATTCTAAAGTACATCGTCTCTCACTGAACACACTTACCCACGCTGGAGTTTGTTGTGTTGCACTGAGGGCCGATAGCTATCTGATTTTGCTCTGTTCTTCGTAACTGGATTCAGTATAATATAAAGTACTTTGTATGTTCCTTTGTAACCCGTGTTCGTTGTATTTCCTTTTGGGGTACTCAGCCTCGATATTTTGATTTTGTTTTCACAACCTCCCTAGTCTTTAAATCGGCTTGTACCCACTTGATATATTCTCAACGCTCGCCTTCCTAATGTACAGGCTTTTCGCTCACTTCTATCGTCTTTTCATCCCGAGACTCATTTTCATAGTCTTTGATTTGCGAATCCCACCTCCCTGTTTTGCCATCTCAAGTCTTGCACCATCAAAGTGCATCACTCGACATTTTCAGTCTCAGACATTGGCTCATCAGGCTTGCAATTCTCTAAGTAGAGCCTTGCCTCTGGGGTTCTGAACCCACAGTATTAGCGTCTCCAGGCATGTGTCTGTGGTCTGAATGTCAGGGCTCCCCTTCCTAGTAAGCGAGGCGCCAGAGTCAGCTCCTAGTCTTGCAGTATCGCATCTCCAGTCTTGTATTATCCACATTTTGCTCCCCTAGTCTTGCAGTCTTGCGCCTTGGTGTCCTGGTCTCTGTAAGGGGTGGGAGGGGGGGGCTGAGCATTATGTGATGAGATTATAAAAGTGGGGAGCTGAGCCTCGATATTATAAAATGAGGGAGCTGAACCTTGAGATTATAAAACTAGGGAGGTGAATTTTAAGCTTACAAAACTCACTAGTGGAACCATCAGAATATAGAAAGCTGAGCCTCGATATTATAAAATGAGGGAGCTGAACCTTGATATTATAAAACAAGGGAGGTGAATTTTAAGCTTAGAAAACTCATGAGAGGAGCCATCAGAATATAAAAATATGAAAGCTGAGCCTCGATATTCTAAAATGAGGGAGCTGAGCCTTGAGAATATGAAACTAGGGAGATTAATTTTAAGATTATAAAACTCACAAGAGGAACCATGAGATTATAAAACTAGGGATCTGAGCCTCAATATTATAAAATGAGGGAGGTGAACCTTGAGATTATAAAACTAGGGAGCTGAGCCTCTATATTATAAAATGAGGGAGGTGAACCTTGAGATTATAAAACTAAGGATCTGAGCCTCGATATTATAATGAGGGAGGTGAACCTTGAGATTATAAAACTAGGGATCTGAGCCTCAATATTATAAAATGAGGGAGGTGAACCTTGAGATTAGAAAACTAGGGAGCTGAGCCTCGATATAATTAAATGAGGGAGGTGAATCTTGAGATTAGAAAACTAGGGAGCCGAGCCTCGATATTATAAAATGAGGGAGGTGAACCTTCAGGTTATAAAACTAGGGAGCCGAGCCTCGATATTATAAAATGAGGGAGGTGAACCTTGAGATTAGAAAAGTAGGGAGCCGAGCCTCGATCTTATAAAATGAGGGCGGTGAACCTTGAGATTAGAAAACTAGGGAGCTGAGCCTCGAGATTATAAAATGAGGGAGGTGAACCTTGAGATTAGAAAACTAGGGAGCTGAGCCTCGATATTATAAAAAGAGGGAGGTGAACCTTGAGGTTATAAAACTATTGAGCCGAGCCTCGATATTATAAAATGAGGGAGGTGAACCTTGAGATTATAAAACTAGGGAGCTGTGCCTCGATATTATAAAACAAGGGATGTGAACCTTAAGATTATAAAACTAGGGAGCTGAGCCTCTATATTATAAAATGAGGGAGGTGAACCTTGAGATTATAAAACAAGGGATCTGAACCTTACGATTATAAAACATTGGAGGCAAGAATAGAGATGATGAAACTAGGGAGGAGAACTTTAAGATGATAAAACTCACATGTGGAACCATGAGATTATAAAACTAGGGAGCTGCACCTTGATATTATAAAACGAGGGAGGTGAACCTTGAGATTATAAAACTAGGAAGCTGAGCCTTGATAATATACAATTAGAAAGCTGATCATTGAGGTTATAAAACCAGGGATCTGAACATTGAGATTTTAAAACTAGGCAAGTGAACTTTAATATAATAAAACTGGAAAGCCCAGCCTTGATATTATAAAAATGGGTAGCAGAACATTCAGATTATAACATTTGGGAAATGGGCCTTGAGAACATTTTAAGATTATAAACCTCAGGAGAGGAACCGTGAGATTATAAAACTAGGGAGCTGAGCCTCAATATTATAAAAGTATGGATTTTAGCACTGAGATTTTAAAACTAGGTTTTTGAACCATAATATCATAAAACTGGAGAGTCGAGCTTTGATATTATTAAACTAGGGAGGTGAACCTTGAGGTTATAAAACAGGAAAGCTACATTTTAGGATTATAGAAGTAAAATGAGCACTGATATTAAAAGTACCTTGGTGAACCTTAAATATGACACTATTGAAGTGAACCTTGAGATTACAAAGCTAGGGAATTGAGTTTTGAGATGATATATCTGGGGAGGAGGGTTTTGAGATTATAAAAGTAGGGTGATGACCCTTGAGATTATAAAACTAAGCAGCACCATCACAAGATCACAAGACTTAGCAGGTGGTTCCTGGTGGTATAGAAAATGAGAGAGTAAACAGCTAATCTGTAAAATTAGTGAGGCGAGTCTTAAATTTGCAGGATTGAGGAGGTGTGCTCTGAGTCTATAAAACTAGATGTGTGCCTTGCGACCCAACAACTAGCGAGGTGAGCTTTGAAACTACAAAAGACTATGAAATCAAGTGTTGAGACCACAATACCAGGGGGTAAACCATGACTTACATAGCTAAAGCCTGCAAGCCTAGAGGTATACATTTAGAGACTGCAAATCTTGCAATCCCCAAATCTCTGCCACAATCTCTAACCCTACTTTTTCCACTCCCATTCTCAGGCCTGTGATCCTCAAATTCCACTCTTAATCTCACTGTCAGCACTCTTCACCAATCTCAGTCCCACAATTTCCATCTCCCACTTTTATTTACATGAGTTCTACTGCTCACTTTAAATCCAAAGGTCACCAGCATCCACCCGCAATCCCACAGATTCGTCCACCACGCACTCCCTATCCCAACATGATGACTACCGACTCTCAATCCCAGAATCATTTCCACCACCCATTCTCCATCCCAAGATCATCATCTTTCACTCACAAATCCACAATCCTGTCTGCTTCCCACTTTCAACCACGTGGTAACCAACACGCGCACACAGCACCATAATCTTGTCTACTTCCCACTCTCAATGCCACTGTCACCACCACACTCTCACCCACACAATCTGGTCCATCTTCCACTCTCAACCTCACAGTCACCAATACCCACCCTCAACACCAACACCACAATCCATTCAACTCCTACTCTCAACCTCATGGTCACCAACACCCACCCAAAAAACCACAATTTAGTCTGACTCCCACTCTCAATGCAACAGTCATCAGTACCAACCCTCAACACCCCGATTGGTTCATCTCCCACTCTCAACCCCATAGTTGCCAACATTCACTCTCAATTCCACAATCTCATCTGCCTTCCAGTCTCAACCAGTGTTTCCAGCATCCACCCTCAACACCACAATCTCGTCTATCACCCACTCTCAGCATCAGGTTACCAACATCACTTCTCTACATCACAACGTCCATCTTCCACTCTCAACCCCATGATCACCAACACCCACCCTCAACCCCACGGTTACAACTACCCACTACCAATCCCACAGTTACAGCTAGGCTCCCTCAATCCCACAACCTTGTAAACCACCAACTTTTAGTACGCCACCAGAGCCTCGATGAGCTGTGTAGCGTTCCACAATCTGCAAGTCTGAAGAACACACAACACGTTATAAAATAAAGTATTTATTTCTGTATATTTCAGTATAATGTAGTGGTTAGACACATACAAGTCTGTTGTGCGTGCACTGGACACAGACACACACACGCATACACACACACACACGCACACACACACACACATTACTTGTATGAACAGCCTTTAAAGTGGCTCAGTCTACACATGACATCTTGACACAAGGACATTCCAAAATGCAACAGGGTCAAATGTACTAGGTGCCAAGGAGGCCCAAAGAGTAGTAGAGTTGCTCACCCTGCATGAGCGGTGGGGGAGCATGGGGATCAGGGGGGTTGGGTGTTCACAAAGATCTCAGGAGCAGAACACCCACCGGAATACATAATATCCAGCAAACAGGTCCTAAGGCAAAGATTGGACAATCCCAGTGACCCATACACAGCTTCCAAGGCAACGATAAGACAAACCCAGTGACCGATACGCAACTTCCAAGTCAATGAAAGGACAACCCCAGTGACCGTTACACAGCTTCCAAGGCAAAGATATGACAACCCCAGTGACCGATACACAGCTTCCAAGGCAAGGATAGGACATCCCCAGTGCCCGATACAGAGCTTCCAAGGCAAGAATAGGACAACCCCAGTGACCCATCCACAGCCTCCAAGGCAAGGATAGGACAACCCCAGTGAC
Source organism: Ambystoma mexicanum (assembly GCF_040938575.1). Classification (NCBI taxonomy): domain Eukaryota; kingdom Metazoa; phylum Chordata; class Amphibia; order Caudata; family Ambystomatidae; genus Ambystoma; species Ambystoma mexicanum. The sequence goes on along the minus strand of NC_090926.1, from coordinate 1,279,531,549 downwards.
ATATACACAGCTTCCAAGGCAAGGATAGGACAATCCCAGTGACCGATAGACAGTTTCCAAGGCAAGGATAGGACAACTCCAGTGACTGATACAGGGCTTCCAAGGCAAGGATAGGACAACCCCAGTGACCGATACACAGCTTCCAAGGCAAGGATAGGACAACCCGAGTGACCTATATACAGTTTCCAAGGCAAGGATAGGACAACCCCAGTGACTGATACACAGCGCCCAAGGCAAGGATAGGACAACCCCAGTGAACGATACACAGCTTCCAAGGCAAGGATAGGACATCCCCAGTGCCCGATACAGAGCTTCCAAGGCAAGAATAGGACAACCCCAGTGACCCATCCACAGCCTCCAAGGCAAGGATAGGACAACCCCAGTGACATATACACAGCTTCCAAGGCAAGGATAGGACAATCCCAGTGACTGATATACAGTTTCCAAGGCAAGGATAGGACAACTCCAGTGACTGATACAGGGCTTCCAAGGCAAGGATAGGACAACCCCAGTGACCGATACACAGCTTCCAAGGCAAGGATAGGACAACCCGAGTGACCTATATACAGTTTCCAAGGCAAGGATAGGACAACCCCAGTGACCGATACACAGCACCCAAGGCAAGGATAGGACAACCCCAGTGACATATACACAGCTTTCAAGGCAAGGATAGAACAATCCCAGTGACCGATACACAGTTTCCAAGGCAAGGATAGGACAACTCCAGTGACCGATACAGGGCTTCCAAGGCAAGGATAGGACAACCCCAGTGACCGATACACAGCTTCCAAGGCAAGAATAGGACAACCCGAGTGACCTATATACAGTTTGCAAGGCAAGGATAGGACAACCCCAGTGACCGATACACAGCGTCCAAGGCAAGGATAGGACAACCCCGGTGTTCCGAACAGAGGTCTCAAGGCAAAATTGGACAACCTCAGTGATCCCTGCACAGGTCCGAAGGCAAGGATAGGACAACTCCATTGACCAATACACAGCTTCCAAGGCCAGGATAGTACAACCGCAGTGCCCCATACACAGCTTCCAAGGCAAGGGTAGGGCAACCCCAGTGATCCCTACACAGGTCTGAAGGCAAGGATAGGATAAGCCCAGTGACCCAAACATAGCCCCCAAAGCAAAGATAGGACAACCACAGATACCAGTAAACAGGCGGAAGACAAGGATAGGACAACCCTAGTGACCCCTAAACAGGCCAAAGGCAAGGACAGGACAACCCCAGTGATGCATACAAAGGTCCAAAGGCAAGGATAGCACAACCCCAGTGACCCATACACAGGTCCGAAGGCAAGGATTGTACAACCCCAGCGACCCAAACGTAGGTCCCAAGTGGAAGAAAGCACAACCTCACCTATATGATGGCCCCAGGCAGGAATAGTGCAATTCCACCCTCACAGAATATCCATGACATTTCATCCTGAGGACATGGATAACGGATGTCCCCCTCTGTTAAATACATAGCCTTGGGACTCGCTTCAGACTCGGCTGTGGAAATACATGACATGTCCAGGAAGAACTAAGACATGGGGTGTCCAGTTGATATCGCTGGTGAAGAGAAACACGTTCACTAAATCCCCCTGGGAATATTGCAGGAGAGTGTCACCCTCCCTAATAAACCTGCCTAGTAAAGAAGGCATGGCTTCCACATCCAGGAGCGATGAAGATCCTGAGTATGCATCAGTGACCTCTGACGCAGAAAAGACTGTGTTCCTCAACTGTTCAGGTGCAGTTGAAGGAAGATGCAGAAATATTCCAATGAGCAGCAGCATGCCTGGTGATGAAACAGATCCTTCAGGCACAGGAGCTGTGGTGGCCCTCAGGGTGAGGCGGAGGATTCTGTCCCAGGAGTGGTGCTGTCCAGTGTGATGAAGTTGAGGCTTCAGCCCCAGGAGCTGTTGTGGCCCTCAGGGCGAGGCGGAGGATTCTGTCCCAGGAGTGGTGCTGTCCAGTGTGATGAAGTTGAGGCTTCAGCCCCAGGAGCTGTTGTGGCCCTCAGGGCGAGGCGGAGGATTCTGTCCCAGGAGTGGTGCTGTCCAGTGTGATGAAGTTGAGGCTTCAGCCCCAGGAGCTGTTGTGGCCCTCAGGGCGAGGCGGAGGATTCTGTCCCAGGAGTGGTGCTGTCCAGTGTGATGAAGTTGAGGCTTCAGCCCCAGGAGCTTTGGTGGCCCTCAGGGTGAGATGTTGGCTTCTGCCCCAGGAGTAGCGCTGTCCAGTGTGATGAAGTTCAGGCTTCAGCCCCAGGAGCTTTGGTGGCCCTCAGGGGGAGGTGGAGGCTTCTGTCCTTGGACTGGTGCTGTCCAGTGTGATGAAGTTCAGGCTTCAGCCCCAGGAGCTGTGGTGGCCCTCAGGGCGAGGCGGAGGATTCTGTCCCAGGAGTGGTGCTGTCCAGTGTGATGAAGTTGAGGCTTCAGCCCCAGGAGCTTTGGTGGCCCTCAGGGTGAGATGTTGGCTTCTGCCCCAGGAGTAGCGCTGTCCAGTGTGATGAAGTTCAGGCTTCAGCCCCAGGAGCTTTGGTGGCCCTCAGGGGGAGGTGGAGGCTTCTGTCCTTGGACTGGTGCTGTCCAGTGTGATGAAGTTCAGGCTTCAGCCCCAGGAGCTGTGGTGGCCCTCAGGGCGAGGCGGTGGATTCTGTCCCAGGAGTGGTGCTGTCCAGTGTGATGAAGTTCAGGCTTCAGCCACAGGAGCTGTGGTGGCCCTCAGGGTGAGATGTTGGCTTCTGCCCCAGGAGTAGCGCTGTCCAGTGTGATGAAGTTCAGGCTTCAGCCCCAGGAGCTTTGGTGGCCCTCAGGGGGAGGTGGAGGCTTCTGTCCTTGGACTGGTGCTGTCCAGCGTGATGAAGTTCAGGCTTCAGCCCCAGGAGCTGTGGTGGCCCTCAGGGTGAGATGTTGGCTTCTGCCCCAGGAGTAGCGCTGTCCAGTGTGATGAAGTTCAGGCTTCAGCCCCAGGAGCTGTGGTGGCCCTCAGGATGAGGTGGAGGATTCTGTCCCAGGACTGGTGCTGTCCAGTGTGATGAAGTTCAGGCTTCAGACCCAGGTGTTTTGGTTGGCTTCAGGATGAGGTGGAGGCTTCTCTCCATATAGCAGTGGCATGATTTGGCAAGACATTGAGACATCCCTCCTAGGAGCTCTGGTGTCCATGACGTTGATGGTGAGGCCTACATTCATTAGTGGCTGTGGCCCTAGTGGCGGTCTTAAGGCGTCTGTCCCAGGAATGGTGGTGTCCGATGTGATGAAGTGGAGGCTTCCATCTCAGGAGGAGGGGCGGCCCTGAGGTCGGGTGGAGGCTTTTGACACAGAAGCTTTGGTAGCCTTGGGGTGAGGTGGAGGCTTCCGTCCAGAAAGCAGTGGCATGTCCTTGCATGACATTGAGGCTTCCATCCCAGGAGTACCAGGGTCTGCTACGTTTGAGATGAGGCCTATGCCCCAATAGTGGTGGTGTCCCTTGTGAAAGACTCAAGGCTTTGTCCCAGGAGTGGTGGGTCCAATGTCATGAAGTTGAATCTTCTCACCTAGGAATGGTATGGCCCCTGGTGGCGAAGGGCGAGGACTTTGGTTCATCCTGGAATCCCAGAGCGCCCTGACTGGGCGCCCCACCAGAGGGCTGTCGATGATCACATGACTCTGGGATCTCGGAGAAGCCGTAAAGTGCTTGAGATTGGAGGTGCCTCTGGCCTGCATCCCAGAGCATGGCTCATGGCAGTGAGTGCCTAAGTGTTGTCTGTCGCCGGCTCGGATGGCCTCAGATTGGGCCCAATCTGCTCTTTGCTTCTTCCGCCATGCCTTGGCAATGTTCTGACGCGAGAGCCGCTTGACCCAAGAGATAATGTCTAGACCCAGTGGTCCCGAGCCCCCCTCCTTTGGCTGCAGAGCCTTTTCTTGAGTGGAGGTCTAGACACGGGTCTTCTCAGGATCCAGGCCCCGTTGGGTGATACATTCTCCATCGCTGCACAGTGGATACGTCTATACGATATGTTACATATAACATGAGTGATTGCTATGCAGAGTTCTCTCTCTCTCTATGCAAGTTGAGAGGAGGACCCCTGAGGGTCTGGGAGTCCTTATACTAACAATTGGTATGTGAGTTCGAGTCAGGGCTCTCCAGTTGAGGTGGCGGGCTGGAGGACTTCAAGGTCTTGTATCGGAACATTCCGGAAATGTGGAAGGCCTACAAGGAAAAAGACAAAGAGAAGCTGTTAAGAAAGGGGCCATGTTAGCAGATATCCCTTGTCATGGAGGGGTGAGTTCAGGGACCCACATCCTTATTCCTGTGCCCCGAGCCCCTTAGAAGTCCTGGATGGGGGTTTCTATATGCTGACACTATTGTTTGTGCTGGATCTAAGTGGCTGCCATGTGCCAGGGCACAGGGGAGAGCTAGGGGACCCAGGGATCATGTGCTTGAGCCTAGTTTTAGCAGCCATGGGGTCTGTCTTGGCTGGGGAGGCTGGTGTGCTTGGATCATGGCGGCTCATGAATGTGGGTGCATGTTGCAGCAGACTCCCCCCTACAGGCCCTGGAGGGCAGGAAGAGAGGTTCTGAACCCTGCCCGGGGTGGTCTTCTCCCATAGATGAGTCTGCTCTGGGCTGGGAACTTCAGCGCTGTCCAGCAGTGCCCGGGGCAAAGGCCACCGGTCACAGAAAGGGATGCTGACTTGGTAGAGGCCGTGCAAAGGGCTTTCTGTGCTACTTAGCCTCTTGGGAGGACAGTCGGTTGGGAGGCCCCTCTTGAAGGGCAAACACGTTCAGAGGGGATGCTTGGGAGTCTGCAACCACCTTACCCGCATACAGTCCTTGTTACAAGATGGCGCCAATGGCCGCAATCCAAGGTGCAAGAGTCCACAGGTTTGAGGAAGAGGGGTGGGGGGATAGACCCAAAGTTAATATTTTAATAGTCCAGGCCCATGAGGGCTCCCACGTGTGAGGCTGCATTTCATTCAGTGGATCCAATGGAACTGATAAAGATTGTGCCTCAAGGAGTGAGACTCAAGCCCAATCCATGAGTCTTCCCCTGCACCTGAGCGAGCTGGGCTGCTCGCCAGGCACACACTGAATCTCCTCCTCTGCCAACGGAGGCGGCCCCACCTGCCCCATGTTCTGGTCTCTGCATAACATAAGAGGTGATGGCTGGAAGGTTTGGAATGAATCTTAACCACTGGCATTGCTCTGGGCAACTCTCCAGACCATCGCTCTTCACCTGCCAAGCCATTACAGAAGGGGAAAGACCATATTCAAATCAGGCTTGGTCCCACCTCAAAGGGGCAGTCCAGCCCGAACTGCTAGGTCACATCCCTTCTGCACGAGACCACAAGCACCCCCAAGCATGTTTCGGCCTCATTGGGCCTCATCAGTGAGGAGTAGCTTGGTCTCTAGACTCAGCAGCCTCTGATTTTCACACCCCATGGACGCCCAGAGCACATGAGTCTTCTTGGATGCCCTCTACCACCCCCGCCAGGAACTCACTGTTGTGATCCCCACTCATGCACCCCACCATCCATCAGCGCCCCCTCTGTCAATTCACCCACACATGGTGGCCAAGTCCCAGCACCAGGCACCTTTCAATGATTTAGAAGAGCAAATTCTGCATCCCAACGCACCCCAAAATGCATTGCCTTCCTCCAAATCTGGAGCCAGCTGGAAATGAGAGTGATGGGGAAGGGACCCCTATCTGACTGGCTACCCTTACCGTGTGCCCCCGCCCACCCGTGGGTGCATAGGAAGTCCACCTTCCCCAGTAATGCCACTCTTGTATGGACCTGCCTTAGCTAGCCCACGTGACACTAAGCCTAGGACTGCTTCCAATGGGCATGCCCTTGCCATGCTTGAGTACCTGCACTTCTTCCATTTGAAAGCCATAGTACCGGCACTTCTCAGTCGGAAGGCAGTACTGCATTGGCCTCCAAGCAGGAGCCCAGCTGTGCATGTCTTAGTTCCCAGGTCTCCGGCTTTACCCTCTCCATATCTTTTGTATGTTTGGTTCTTAATACACTTTTTAAGCCGGACAGTCTTCATTTACTGGAGCGTGCATTTCTGTAAGTTACCCCAACTCAGGGATCTCCTGCAGAGTGAGGGCATGCCACCCCGCCCCCCACCCCGACTCCCGCGTACTTCAGCCAAAGGAGAACCAGGGGAAGCCAGTAGATGCATATTAGGCGTATACAGTGTCCCGGGTATTGTAAGGGCACACGGGCATTTCAGGGAGCTCAGCTCTTATGGGGGGCACTCATCCTATGAGGTGGATCCAGTATTGTAAGGGCACTCAGGCATTGTAAGGGCACTCAGGGAAAATAAAGGTGCTCAGGTAAACCTTTACCTAGAAAAGAAGTGCATTTTTTCGATGCATTTTTTTCTGAAACTTTGGCATTCGAAGCTATATATTCGAAACAATGCCAGGATACCTTAAAAAGGTATTGTGTTTTGTAAGGGGACTTGGGTATCATAAAGGGTCTTGGGTATTGTAAGGGGGGCTCAGGTTTTGAATAATATGAACTTCTGGTCTCAGTCGGCAGTTTTAACTTTTGGGTCCTAATTTTTCTCTGAGTCCTTTCAAGCTGTCTTAATTTATTTTTTTCAGTTTTAATTGTTTCTCCCTCTCACCTCTTGTCACTGAGGTCCTAAATGGCGCAATGTATTAATGAATGTTATTTATATTATTATTATGAGGCTATTTATTGAGCATGGACCAGGCTTCTAGAAGCAACTGAGCACTTGACAATCATAGGGAGCAAAACAAACAGGGGATTAGCAGAGAAATAAAGGAGTGGGGTTATAAGAACAGGAGAGAAGAAAGGCAGGCCGCTTGCCAGCTAGAGGTCTACAAGTGACCAGGGGAGGAACAGTGAGGATCAGATCACCCAGTCTCAGGCAGGGTGGGGAGCGAAGGGGGTGTGGACCTAGTAACCAGGGGAGGAACAGTGGGGATCAGATCACCCAGTCTCAGGCAGGGTGGGGAGCGAAGGGGGTGTGGACCTAGTAACCAGGGGAGGAACAGTGGGGATCAGATCACCCAGTCTCAAGCAGGGTGGGGAGCGGAGGATGTGTGGACCTAGTAACCAGGGGAGGAACAGTGGGGATCAGATCACCCAGTCTCAAGCAGGGTGGGGAGCGGAGGATGTGTGGACCTAGTAACCACGGGAGGAACAGTGGGGATCAGATCACCCAGTCTCAAGCAGGGTGGGGAGCGAAGGGGGTGTGGACCTAGTAACCACGGGAGGAACAGTGGGGATCAGATTACCCAGTCTCAAGCAGGGTGGGGAGCGGAGGATGTGAGGACCTAGTAACCAGGGGAGAAACAGTGGGATCAGATCACCCAGTCCCAGGCAGGGTGGGGAGCGAAGGGGGTGTGGACCTAGTAACCAGGGGAGAAACAGTGGGATCAGATCACCCAGTCTCAGGCAGGGTGGGGAGCGAAGGGGGTGTGGACCTAGTAACCAGGGGAGGAACAGTGGGGATCAGATCACCCAGTCTCAAGTAGGCCGGGAGTGCGTGGTGTGTGGACCTAGTAACCAGGGGAGGAACAGTGGGGATCTGATCACCCAGTCTCATGCACAGTGGGGAGCGAAGGGGTGTGGACCTAGTAACCACGGGAGGAACAGTGGGGATCAGATCACCCAGTCTCAAGCAGGGTGGGGAGCAGAGGATGTGTGGACCTAGTAACCAGGGGAGGAACAGTGGGGATCAGATCACCCAGTCTCAGACAGGGTGGGGAGCGAAGGATCAGATCACCCAGTCTCAAGCAGGGTGGGGAGCGGAGGATGTGTGGACCTAGTAACCAGGGGAGGAACAGTGGGGATCAGATCACCCAGTGTCAAGCAGGGTGGGGAGCGGAGGATGTGTGGACCTAGTAACCACGGGAGGAACAGTGGGGATCAGATCACCCAGTCTCAAGTAGGGTGGGGAGCGGAGGATGTGTGGACCTAGTAACCAGGGGAGGAACAGTGGGGATCAGATCACCCAGTCTCAAGCAGGGTGGGGAGCGGAGGATGTGTGGACCTAGTAACCAGGGGAGGAACAGTGGGCATCAGATCACCCAGTCTCAAGCAGGGTGGGAACGGAGGGTGTGTGGACCTAGTAACCACGGGAGGAACAGTGGGGATCAGATCACCCAGTCTCAAGCAGGGTGGGAACGGAGGGTGTGCGGACCTAGTAACCAGGGGAGGAACAGTGGGAATCAGATCACCCAGTCTCAAGCAGGGTGGGGAGCAGAGGATGTGCGGACCTAGTAACCACGGGAGGAACAGTGGGGATCAGATCACCCAGTCTCAAGCAGGGTGGGGAGTGGAGGATGTGCGGACCTAGTAACCAGGGGAGGAACAGTGGGGATCAGATCACCCAGTCTCAGGCAGGGTGGGGAGCGAAGGCGGTGTGGACCTAGTAACCATGGGAGGAACAGTGGGGATCAGATCACCCAGTCTCAAGCAGGGAGGGGAGCGGAGGGTGTGTGGACCTAGTAACCAGGGGAGGAACAGTGGGGATCAGATCACCCAGTCGCAGGCAGGGTGGGGAGCAGAGGATGTGTGGACCTAGTAACCATGGGAGGAACAGTGGGGATCAGATCACCCAGTCTCAGGCAGGGTGGGGAGCGAAGAGGGTGTGGACCTAGCAACCACGGGAGGAACAGTGGGGATCAGATCACCCAGTCTCAAGCAGGGTGGGGAGCAAAGGGGGTCTGGACCTAGTAACCACGGGAGGAACAGGGGAGCAGAGGATGTGTGGACCTAGTAACCAGGGGAGGAACAGTGGGGATCAGATCACCCAGTCTCAGGCAGGGTGGGGAGCGAAGGGGGTGTGGACCTACTAACCACGGGAGGAACAGTGGGGATCAGATCACCCAGTCTCAAGCAGGGTGGGGAGCGAAGGGGGTGCGGACCTAGTAACCAGGGGAGGAACAGTGGGGATCAGGTCACCCAGTCTCAAGTAGGGCGGGAGTGCATGGTGTGTGGACCTAGTAACCAGGGGAGGAACAGTGGGGTTCAGATCACCCAGTCTCAAGCAGGGTGGGGAGCGGAGGGTGTGTGGACCTAGTAACCAGTAAGGAGACAGTGGGGAGCAGGTCATGCAGCCTCATGCAGGGTGGGGAGAAGAGGATGTGTGGACCTAGTAACCAGGGAGGAGACAGTGGGGATCTGATCACCCAGTCTCAAGCAGGGTGGGGAACGGAGGGTGTGTGGACCTAGTAACCAGGGGAGGTACAGTGGGGATCAGATCACCCAGTCTCAAGCAGGGTGGGGAGCTGAGGGTGTGTGGACCTAGTAACCAGGGGAGGAACAGTGGGGATCAGATCCCCTAGTCTCAAGCAGGTTGGGGAGCGGAGGATGTGTGGACCTAGTAACCGGGGGAGGAATAGTGGGGATCAGATCGTGCAGTGTCAGGCAGGGTGGGGAGCGGAGGGTGTGTGGACCTAGTGACCAGGGAGGAGACAGTGGGGATCAGATCACGCAGTTTCAGGCGTGGTGCGGAGCAGAGGGTGTGTGGAACTAGTAACCAGGGGAGGAAACAGTGGGGATCTGATCACCCAGTCTCAAGCAGGGTGGGGAACGGAGGGTGTGTGGACCTAATAACCAGGGGAGGAAACAGTGGGGATCAGATCACCCAGTCTCAAGCAGGGTGGGGAACGGAGGGTGTGTGGACCTAGTAACCAGGGGAGGAACAGTGGGGATCAGATCACCCAGTCTCAAGCATGAAGGGGAGCGGAGGGTGGGTGGACCTAGTAACCAGGGGAGGAACAGTGGGGATCAGATAACCCAGTCTCAAGCAGGGTGGGGAGCGAAGGGGGTGTGGATCTAGTAACCAGGGGAAGAACAGTGGGGATCAGATCACCCAGTCTCAAGCAGGGTGGGGAGCGAAGGGGGTGTGGACCTAGCAACCAGGGGAGCAACAGTGGGGATCAGATCACCCAGTCTCAAGTAGGGTGGGGAATGGAGGGTGTGTGGACCTAGTAACCAGGGGAGGAACAGTGGGGATCAGATCACCCAGTCTCAAGAAGGGTGGGGAACGGAGGGTATGTGGACCTAGTAACCAGGGGAGGAACAGTGGGGATCAGATCACCCAGTCTCAAGCAGGGTGGGGAGCGGAGGATGTGCGGACCTAGTAACCAGGGGAGGAACAGTGGGGATCAGATTGTGCAGTCTCAGGCAGGGTGGGGAGCGGAGGATGTGTGGAACTAGTAACCAGGGGAGGAAACAGTGGGGATCTGATCACCCAATCTCAAGCAGGGTGGGGAACGGAGATTGTGTGGACCTAATAACCAGGGGAGGAAACAGTGGGGATCAGATCACCCAGTCTCAAGCAGGGTGGGGAACGGAGGGTGTGTGGACCTAGTAACCAGGGGAGGAAACAGTGGGGATTTGATCACCCAGTCTCAAGCAGGGTGGGGAACGGAGGGTGTGTGGACCTGATCCACACGGTTTCCTCCCCAGGGGAGAAAACAGTGGGGATCAGATCACCCAGTCTCAAGCAGGGTGGGGAGCGGAGGGTGTGTGGACCTAGTATCCAGGGGAGGAACAGTGGGGATCAGATCACCCAGTCTCAAGCATGAAGGGGAGCGGAGGGTGTGTGGACCTAGTAACCAGGGGAGGAATAGTGGGGATCAAATCACCCAGTCTCAAGCAGGGTGGGGAGCGAAGGGGGTGTGGACCTAGTAACCAGGGGAGAAAACAGTGGGGATCAGATCACCCAGTCTCAAGCAGGGTGGGGAGCGGAGGGTGTGGGGACCTAGTATCCAGGGGAGGCACATTGGGGATCAGATTGTGCAGTGTCAAGCAGGATGGGGAGCGGAGGGTGTGTGGACCTAGCGACCAGGAGAGGGAACAGCAGGGAGCAGATCACACAGTCTCAGGTAGGGTGGGGAGCGGAAGGTGTGTGGAACTAGTGACCAGGGGAGGAAACCGTGTGGATCAGGTCATGCAGTCTCAGAGAGATCCAGAGGGGCAGGCACCTGAGAGAGAGATCAGGAGGGGCAGGCACCTGAGATGGAGATCAGGAGAGACAGGCACCTGAGAGAGAGATACAGAGGAACAGGCACCTGAGACAAAGATCAGGAGGGACAAGCGCCCGAGATGGAGATCAGGAGGGGCAGGCACCGGAGAGGGAGATCAGGAGGGACAGGCACCTGAGATGGAGATGAGGAGGGCGGGGCACCCGAGATAAAGATCCGGAGCGACAGGCACCTTAGAGAGAGATCAGGATGGACAGGCACCTGAGAAAGAGATCAGGAGGGGCAGGCACCTAAGAGAGAGATCAGGAGGGACAGGCACCTGAGATGGAGATCAGGAGGGACGGGCACCTGAGAGATAGATTAGGAGGGGCAGGCACCTGAGCCAGAGATCAGGAGGGCAGGCACCTGGGATAGAGATCAGGAGGGACAGGCACCTGAGATGGAGATCAGGAGGGACTGGCACCTGAGATGGAGCTCAGGAGGGACAGGTGCCTGAGAGAAAGATCAGGATGGAGAGGCACCTGAGAAGGAGATCAGGAGGGATAGGCACCTGAGAGAAAGATCAGGAGGGGCTGGCACCTGAGGGAGAGATGAGGAGGGGCAGGCACCTGAGATGGAGATCAGGAGAGACAGGCACCTGTGAGAGAGATCAGGAGGGGCAGGCACCTGAGACGGAGATCAGGATGGACAGGCACCTGAGAGAGCGATCAGGAGGGGCAGGCACCTGAGGCAGACATCAGCAGGGACAGGCACCTGAGGGAGAGATCATGAGGGACAGGCACCTGATATGGAGATCAGGAGGGGTAGGCACCTGAGAGGGAGATCAGGAGAGACAGGCACCTGAGAGAGAGACGCAGAGGAACAGGCACCTGAGAGAGAGATCAGGAGGGACAGGCACCTGAAAGAGAGATCAGGAGGGGCAGGCACCAGAGCTGGAGATCAGGAGGGGCAGGCACCTGAGATGGAGATCAGGAGAGACAGGCACCTGAGAGAGAGATTGGGAGGGACTGGCACCTGAGAGATCAGGAGTTACAAGCCCTATGTTATTGGGCATGAGATACAGGTCCCAGGGAACAGGACCACGTGATATAGATCCTGACATCAGCACCTGACACTTGGAGCAAAAGACACACTTACCACCCAGTATGCCACTAGAAGTCCTTGCACGTGCCCCACCACCACATCGGAAGGGTGGTGTCTGTAGTCTGACACACGCGTAAATCCAGTGTAGAGGGCTAGCATCACCAGGATAAACTGCACCACAGGCCGCAGCATCCGGGCCCCCCGCCAGGTGAAGCGGGCCTGCAGGTAGAACTGTAAAAACAGAGAATAAAGTATGTGAGAATGGAGAATCAAGAGTGTGAGGAGGAGGAATAAAGAGTGTGAGGACGAGGAATAAAGAGTGTGAGGAGGAATAAAGAGTGTGGTGAGGTGGAATAAAAAGTGTGAGGAGGAGGAATAAAGAGTGTGAGGAGGAATAAAGAGTGTGATGAGGAGGAATAAAGAGTGTGCGGAGGAATAAAGAGTGTGATGAGGAGGATTAAAGGGTAAAAGTAGGAGGAATAAAGAGTGTGAGGAGGAATAAAGAGTGTGAGGCGGAGGAATAAAGAGTGTGAGGACGAGAAATAAAGAGTGTGAGGAGGAAAAAAGAGTGTGATGAGGAGGAATAAAGAGTGTGAGGACGAGAACTAAAGAGTTTGAGGAGGAATAAAGAGTGTGAGGAGGAATAAAGAGTGTGAGGCAGAGGAATAAAGAGTGTGAGGAGGAATAAAGGGTGTGAGGAGGAGGAATAAAGGGTAGGAGTAGGAGGAATAAATAGTGTGAGGAGGAATAAAGAGTGTGAGGCGGAGGAATAAAGAGTGTGAGGAGGAATAAAGGGTGTGAGGAAGAGGAATAAAGGGTACGAATAGGAGGAATAAAAGTGTGAGGAGGAGGAATAAAGGGTGTCAGGAGGAGGAATAAAGAGTATGAGGAGGAGGAATAAAAAGTGTGACGAGGAGGAATAAAGAGTGTGAGGAGGAATAAAGGGTAGGAGGAGGAGGAGGAATAAAGAGTGTGATGAGGAGGAATAAAGGGTGTGAGGCGGAGGAATAAAGGGTAGGAGGAGGAGGAATAAAGGGTAGGAAGGTGAGGAATAAAGGTGTGAGGAGGAGGAATAAAGAGTGTGATGAGGAGAAATAAAGGGTAGGAGTAGGGGAATAGAGGGTAGGAGGAGTAGGAATAAAGGGTGTGAGGAGGAGGAATAAAGGGTGTGAGGATGAGGAATAAAGGGTAGGAGGAGGAGGAATAAAGGGTAGGAGAGGGGGGAATAAAGGTGTGAGGAGGAGGAATAAAGAGTGTGATGAGGAGGAATAAAGGGTAGGAGTAGGATGAATAAAGGGTAGGAGAAGGAGGAATAAAGGGTGTGAGGAGGAGGAATAAAGGGTAGGAGGAGGAGGAATAAAGGGTAGGAGGGGCGAATAAAGGTGTGAGGAGGAAGAATAGAGAGTGTGAGGAGGAAGAATAAAGGGTAGGAGGAGGAGAAATAAAGGGTAGGAAGAGGAGGAATAAAGGGTAGGAGGGGGAGGAATGAAGGGTAGGATGCGGAGGAATAAAGGGGAGGAGGATAGGGAATAAAGGGTAGAGGGAGGAGTAATAAAGGGTAGGATGGGGAAGAATAAAGGTGTGAGGAGGAGGAATAAAGGGTGTGATGAGGAGGAATAAAGGGTAGGAGTAGGAGGAATAAAGGGTAGGAGGAGGAGGAATAAAGGGTAGGAGAAGGAGGAATAAAGGGTAAGAGGGGGAATAAAGGTCTGAGGAGGAGGAATAAAGAGTGTGATGAGGAGGAATAAAGGGTAGGAGGAGGAGGAATAAAGGGTAGAAGGAGGAGGAATAAAGGGTAGGAGGGGAGGAATAAAGGGTAGGAGGCGGAGGAATAAAGGGTAGGAGGAGGAGGAACAAAGGTAGGAGGGAGAGGAATAAAGGTGTGAGGAGGAGGAATAAAGGATGTGATGAGGAGGAATAAGAATAAAGAGAAGGAGTGGGAGGAATAAAGGGTAGGAGGAGGAGGATTAAAGGGTGTGAGGAGGAATAAAGGGTAGGAAGAGGAGGAATAAAGGGTAGGAGGAGGAGGAATAAAGGGAGGAGGGGGGAATAAAGGTGTGAGGAGGAGGAATAAAGAGTATGATGAGGAGGATTAAAGGGTAGGAGTAGGAGGAAAAAAGGGTAGGAGGAGGAGGAATAAAGGGGTGTGAGGAGTAGGAATAAAGGGTTGGAGGAGGAGGAATAAAGGTAGGAGGCGGATAAAGGTGTGAGGAGGAGGAATAAAGGATGTGATGAGGAGGAATAAAAGGGTAGGAGTAGGAGGAATAAGGGGTAGGAAGGGAGGAATAAGGGTGTGAGGTGGAGGAATAAAGGGTAGGAGGAGGAGGAATAAAGGGTAGGAGGGGGAGGAGGAATAAAGAGTGTGATGAGGAAGAATAAAGGGTGTGAGGCGGAGGAATAAAGGGTAGGAGGAGGAGGAATAAAGGGTAGGAGGGTGAGGAATAAAGGTGTGAGGAGGAGGAATAAAGAGTGTGATGAGGAGGAATAAGGGTAGGAGTAGGGGAATAGAGGGAAGGAGGAGTAGGAATAAAGGGTGTGAGGAGGAGGAATAAAGGGTGTGAGGATGAGGAATAAAGGGTAGGAGGAGGAGGAATAAAGGGTAGGAGTAGGATGAATAAAGGGTAGGAGAAGGAGGAATAAAGGGTGTGAGGAGGAGGAATAAAGGGTAGGAGGAGGAGGAATAAAGGGTAGGAGGGGCGAATAAAGGTGTGAGGAGGAAGAATAGAGAGTGTGAGGAGGAAGAAGAAAGGGTAGGAGGAGGAGAAATAAAGGGTAGAAGAGGAGGAATAAAGGGTAGGAGGGGGAGGAATGAAGGTAGGATGTGGAGGAATAAAGGGGAGGAGGATAGGGAATAAAGGGTAGAGGGAGGAGTAATAAAGGGTAGGATGGGGAGGAATAAAGGTGTGAGGAGGAGGACTAAAGGGTGTGATGAGGAGGAATAAAAGGGTAGGAGTAGGAGGAATAAAGGATAGGAGGAGGAGGAATATAGGGTAGGAGAAGGGGGAATAAAGGGTAAGAGGGGGAATAAAGGTGTGAGGAGGAGGAATAAAGAGTGTGATGAGGGAGGAATAAAGGGTAGGAGGAGGAGGAATAAAGGGTAGGAGGAGGAGGAAATAAAGGGTAGGAGGGGAGGAATAAAGGGTAGGAGGCGGAGGAATAAAGGGTAGGGAGGAGGAGGAACAAAGGTAGGGGGGGAATAAAGGTGTGAGGAGGAGAATAAAGGGTGTGATGAGGAGGAATAAAGGGTCGGAGTAGGAGGAATAAAGGGTAGGAGGAGGAGGAATAAAGGGTAGGAGGGGGAAATAAGGTGTGAGGAGGAAGAAAGGATGTGATGAGGAGGAATAAAGGGAAGGAGTGGGAGGAATAAGGTGTAGGAGGAGGAGGAGGAATAAAGGGTGTGAGGAGGAATAAAGGGTAGGAGGAGGAGGAATAAAGGGTAGGCGGAGGAGGAACAAAGGTAGGAGGGGGAGGAATAAAGGTGTGAGGAGGAGGAAATAAAGGGTGTGATGAGGAGGAATAAAGGGTAGGAGTAGGAGAAATAAAGGGTAGGAGGAGGAGGAATAAAGGGTGTGAGCAGGAGGGATAAAGGGTAGGAGGAGAAGGAATAAAGGGTAGGAGGGGGAATAAAGGTGTGAGGAGGAGGAATAAAGGATGTGATGAGGAGGAATAAAGGGTAGGAGTAGGAGGAACTAAAGGGTGTGAGGAGGAGGAATAAAGGGTAGGAGGAGCAGGAGGAATAAAGGGTAGGAGGAGGAGAATAAAGGGAGGAGGAGGGAATAAAAGTGTGAGGAGGAGGAATAAAGTGTGTGATGAGGAGGAATAAAGGGTAGGGAGAATAAAGGTGTGAGGAGGAGGATTAAAAGGGAGAGGAGGAAAGACTAGAGAGTGTGAGGAGGAGGAATAAAGGTGTGAGGGAGGAAGAAAGGAGGGGAGGAGGAGGAGGAGGAATAAGGTTTGAGGAGGAAGAATAGAGAGTGTGAAGAGGAAGATTCAAGAGTGTGAGGAGGAGGAATAAAGGAGGGGTTATAAAGGGTGTGGGAGGGAAAGGGGTGTGAGGAGGTGAAATAAAGGGTGTGGGGAGGGAAAGGGGTGTGAGGAGGTTCAATAAAGGGTGTGAGGAGCGGTTATAAAGGGTGTGAGGAGGGAAAGGGTGTGTGGGGGTGAAGTAAAGGGTGTAAGGAGGGGTTATAAAGGGTGTGAGGAGAGAAAGGGGTGTGAGGAGGTGAAATAAAGGGTGCAGGGAGGGAAGGGGTGTGAGGAGGTTCAATAAAGGGTGTGAGGAGCGGTTATAAAGGGGGTGAAGTAAAGGGGTGAGGAGGAAGGGTAAAGTGTGTGAGTTGGGGGAATACAGAATGTGAGGAGAGCAAATACGGGTGTGAGGGGGAATTAAAGGTTTGAGGGCAGAGCATAACAGTTTATTTATTTATTTATTTATTCACATTTGTTTAAAGCGCACAATCAGCCCGTGAGCATCGGGGCGCTGTTACATGTAGAATATTGGCTGGTTACAAAAAAGCAGGTTACAAAAAGCAGGTTGATACAACCAGAAGTTACAGAAATAGGTACAATGATGATTACAAGTAATTTTTGTTTTACACTAGCAATTTTAGATACATGACCTAGCAGTGCAGGCATGGCGCATTAAGGAGCAGTTCATATCAGCGGCAGAGGGCGGGGGAGGATTAGGTAAAGAGAGTAGTTTTGAGGGATTTGCGAAAGGAGTACAGAGAGGGTTTGGCTCTGAGAGCAATGGGGAGATCGTTCCAGAGCTTGGGTGCTATGTGTGGGAAGCCAATGCCACCAGCTTTAGCTCTTCTTATGGTTGGGACTTGGAGTTGGTTAGCAAGGTGGCTTCTTATGTGCCGGCAGGAGGATTTCCTGTTTATGGTTTCTGATAAGTAGGAGGGAGCAGTGTGGTTAATGCATTTATGTGTGAGGGTGAGTATTTTGAAATTGATTCTTTCCTTGACTGGGAGCCAGTGGGCATTTCTTCGGGCCTGCGATACATGATCAGATTTAGGGATGTGCACGGCAGCACGGAGCGCGTTGTTTTGCACTATTTGAAGCTTATTTAGATTTTTTGAGGATGTGCCGGCTAAGAGGGAGTTGCAATAATCAAGTCTAGCTCCTATAGTGGCTCTAGCGATGGAGATGCAATTGGAGTGGTAAGGTAGGGTTTTATGGCATAGATGAGTTTAGTGGTCAGAGCGGATGAAGAGAAGATGGCGCTGACTTGTCTTGTCATAGAGAGTGTAGCGTCAAGATAGACTCCTAAGGTCTTCACGGCAGTGGAGACAGGTATGTTAATGTTGTCGATAGGCATGTGTGAGTTGTCATGGCTGAGCTTGGATAGCGTTTCGCTAGGGGCAAGGATGATGATCTCAGTTTTGTCGCTGTTAAGGCAAAGATCATTAATCGCCATCCAAGTTTGGATCGTGGTGTAGATTTTGAGGAGAGCTTCTGTGTCCTGTGTATACTCTCCTGTGAGGGGAAGGAGGACTTGTGTGTCATTGGCATAGTTTGTGCAGGCTATGCCGAGAGAATCCAGTAAGTCAAAGAGGGTTTTGGTAAAGAGTTTGTAGAGGGTTGGTGCAGTGCATGACCCTTGCGGGACTCCGCAGTTTATGGTGGTTGGGGGAGCGTTAGCCTGGTCAGAGTACACTTTCATGGCTCTACCTTCTAGAAATTAGGTGATCCAAGTCATTGCTTCGTGGGAAAAATGAGCAGCATTGAATAGATGAGATGTGAGGATGCCATGGTCGACTAAGTCAAACGCTGCGGAGAGGTCGAGTAGTAGGAGGAGGGCAGGCTTGCCTGCGTCCATTATACTAGTGATTTGATTCTTTAAATCTAGGAGGGCAGTTTCGGTTCCATGGCCTTTACGGAAACCCGACTGTCTTCTACCTAGAATAGCATGGGTTTCGAGGTATTGCTGTATTTGGTTGTGGGTGGCTTTGTCTAGGATTTTGAGGGGGACAGTGGTGATGGGGTGATAGTTGTTGGGGGAAGTAGGATCTAGTGAGGGTTTTTTTAAGAGTGGACAAACCCAGGCTTCTTTTAGGCATTGAGGTACGGTTCCTGATGCGGAAGAAGCATTGAAGAAAGCTGTGATGATCGGGGTGAGTGCTTCTGAGCACTCTTTGATGATGGTGGGTGGGCATATGTCCCCTTTGCATGTGGAAGGTTTGATACTTTTGAGTAGGGCGGAGACTTCTAGCTCAGTAACTTCTCTAAAGGTAAAGAGGGGTATTTGCGGGAGAGGGTTGTGAGAGGGGAGTGAGGGGGACATGGGGAGGTTGTTGAGTGCTTTACGTTGAGAAGGTATTTTGTCTTGGAGCATTTTCACTTTATTAAGGAGGGCTGTCTGGATGCCTGTGCACCATGCTTCATCCTTGATGATTTCGTCAGGGCTGGACTCGGGAGTGGTGAGTTCTTTGAATATAGAAAATATTTCTCTGGATTTGGAGCTAGCTTTGGTAATTCTCTAATTAAATTATTCGGATTTGGCTTTGAATATGGCCTTTTTGTAGGTCCGTGAGATTTCTTTGAACTCGTTGAGGGAGGATTGGTTGGGTGTAGATCGCCAGTTGGATAGGGCTTTACGTTTCTTGGTGCGAAATGCCGATAGTTCTTCTGAGAACCAGGAGTTGGAGTGCATGGATTTTTTTGATTTTTTTTCTTCCAGCGGGGCGATAGAGTCAATGGCTTGGGCGAGGGCCTTGTTGTAGAGGTTGGCGAGAGAGGTGGGATCTTGGTTAAAAGGATGCTTCACTTCAGGGATATCAAGAAGCGGAGCGAGGTTATTGGCCGTGAGTTTTTTAGAGCTTCTGACTTTGGTGGGAGGGGCATAAGTAAGAGTTTTCTGGGTGGGTGTGGTTGGGATGGAGAATTGGATGAGATAGTGATCTGTCCAAGGGAGGGCTGAGATGGAGGAGATCGCCGATGAGCAGTTATGATCTGCTATCCAGTCGATGGATCGGCCTTTGCAATGGGTTGGGCTGGTGACTTTGTGTTGGAACCCCATGTGGGAGAGATCCTTGGCTAAGAGTGCGGTAGCCTTATCCTTGGGGTCATCTAGGTCCAGATTTAGGTCACCAAGCAGGATGGTTTTGGTGGAGCTTTTCAGGTTGCTGCCTATGATTTGGAGGAGTTGCTTATGATAGTCGGGGAAAGAGCCAGGTGGTCTGTATGTGACTATGAGGTTAATGGTGCAGTTGGGGGAGAGAGCCAGTTTAGCATAGAGAAGATCTGCGTTGTTGTCCCATTGTTGGTTACACAGTCTAATGGCCAGGGAGTTTTTATAGATGAGGGCGACGCCCCCACCTTTGGCGGTGTTGCGGTCCTGTCTAAGGATGGTGTAGTCCTGAGGGAGGGCGAGGTGTAAGGATGGGTTAGATGCTTCATGGAGCCATGTTTCGGATATGGCTAGTATGTCTAATTTGTGGGTGGTGATTAGGTCATTGATCTCAATAGCATGAGCATGGATGGAGCGTGCATTAATGAGTACACAGTTTAGGGTCAGATTGGCTGGTGAAGTATCACAAGTGTCAGTGTTCACGGGGTGCGAGGTGGAGGGTGCATGTATGGGTGAAAGGTTTGGGCGTTGGGTGGTAGGGGGTGTGTGTGCGGGCAGGGAAGTGTGAGTGTGCGAGTGTTGTGGGGGTGCGATATCTGAGGTTGATGTTTCTGCTGTGCGTGGGAGGTGGAGTGCTGTGGAGCGAGAAGGATGGTTTGGGGCGAGTTCTTAGTCTGTAACGCCTAAGGGAGTGTTCAGGTGGATTAAAAGTGCAGAAGTTAAGTGAGTTGTGTAGCGTTGTGGATGAGGCAGAGTGCATGACATCTGGTGGTGACGTGAGGCCTGTGTGTGCAGTGAGCAGGTTGCTGGAGGCCCAGAGAGAGAGCGTAATAAGGAAAATGGAGGAAGGGGAGAGGAAAGGTGTAGGCGCTGTAAGGTGAGAAGCTGAGGAATGCATTAGTAAACAGTTGCAGGATAGTGTTAATGTGGGACCAGTTGGGGCGTTCAGTAGTGTGGTATCAGTGGAGCAGGGGTCTGGCAAGAGGCATACACAATCAGGGGCCGCTAGGAGCTTTGCAAAAAGGCATACACAATCAGGGGCCGCTAGGAGCTT
This sequence comes from Ambystoma mexicanum, assembly GCF_040938575.1. Lineage (NCBI taxonomy): Eukaryota > Metazoa > Chordata > Amphibia > Caudata > Ambystomatidae > Ambystoma > Ambystoma mexicanum. The sequence goes on along the minus strand of NC_090926.1, from coordinate 1,279,511,390 downwards.
TGCAAAAAGGCATACACAATCAGGGGCCGCTAGGAGCTTTGCAAAAAGGCATACACAATCAGGGGCCGCTAGGAGCTTTGCAAAAAGGCATACACAATCGGGGGCCGCTAGGGGCTTTGCAAAAAGGCATACATAATCGGGGGCCGCTAGGGGCTTTGCAAAAAGGCATACACAATAGGGGGCCGCTAGGGGCTGGCAAGGGTCAGTAAAGTTTGGAGGCCATTTTTTGGGTGCATGGTATCCTTGGTGAGGAGCTTATGCTGAGGTTTTGTTATTGGGGTTATTTGGGACTCACCTAGGAATCAGGATGGAGCAGAGTGTGTTCGGGCAGCATGGGGCCCTCTAGCGCCTGTGGCGCTCTGTTAGCTCGGTCAGTGCAAGGCCTTCTTTCTTGGCCTTACTTCGCTGGCCGGCTAATAGCCTGCCAGCCATTGGGTGGTAGAGTAGTAGAGCTGAATGGCCAATCCGGGCCAAGGGAAGTCAGGCAGGGGAGCGGACATCAGCAGGCAGAGCCCTGCATCTGGGAGGCGGCCATCTTGTATTGGGAATGCCTCGTGTGTATGCGGTGGGGGGAGCGATCAGCTGTTGGCTAGTCCTGCGCTTCTAGATGTGGACGCGCCGGATTGCGGCAGATCGTGAGATTCCAGCATGGAGCAAAAAGCTTCAAGGCAGCGTGTTCATGCCAGGAGCTTACCTCCGTGCTGGTGCGGCTTCCAGTGTGGGGGTGTGGATAGAATAAACATTTAACAAGTGAAACATGGACACAAGTGCAGCGCATCCAGACACTAGTATTCGCGCACATTCTACACAACCAGCACAATAGCAAGAAGGGCCATGATGAACAAGCATTGGCAAAGCCACTGTTCTGGCTGTGCTAATGTGCATTTCCTCACCTTTGCACAAGAGCGATGGGAGTGAAGGGGGCCAGAAATGCACAGACTCGCCTGCACCTGATCCCGTCCGGCGACCCACCCCCCGCCCTCCTATTGCAGGGACTGTGCCCTCGCCATATATATATGTGTACAGGACCTTATCTTTGGCGCCGATTGCCTGGTGCTACAGCGCCACTGGGAACCGAAACGGGACAGGGCTGTGTGTCTCATTCTGAGCAGGGCAGCAGTGGGTGAAGCAGTAAAGGCCGCATTGCCAGCACGGCACGGGGTCATGGCCTGGAAAGCACCAGGGGTTCCTGCCACTGGCTGCCGGCGGCGTTGCCGCACGCATCGATGCTGCCACGTCGCCGTAAATGCCCACAGAGTGACGAGCCATGACTAGGTGGGGAATACCACTGTTTTAGCGGTGGCAGCACAGTGCCAGGCTCGCTCTGAAGCACCTGTGGGCTTTTCCGCTGCACGCGGCGCTATTCAGGGAAACGGGTTTACCCGCGTCAAATGCCACCGGATTAAAAAGGTCACGTGGTGCGTGAAAGGGCCAACGGGAGCACGTGGGGTCTCGGCTGTGCCTTCAAGAGCAGGGAATGAGGTGATCCAGTAACCGCCCAGAGGGAGGAGATGACAAGCATTGGAAAAGCCAACAGGTTGGGGGCGTGTGTAGGAACGGGAGTAGTGTCTTTCAGCCGTTGCCATGGGTCTCCCCCGCTATAAAATGGCACCAGCTGGTGAACACTGCCCATCGTCCCAGCCATAAGATAATGCCAGTTGCTAGAATGGCTGCCCATCTATGAAACAAATAGCCACGTAGAAACATCTTCTCATCATCTTCAAAACTAACCATGAACTCGCCCCACACCCCCTATCTGCTCAGTCCACTCCCCACTCTCCCCCTCGCTAGTTACGATCATCCTCGGCTCCCCTCCTTGCCACCACTCGCGCCCCCTGCGTGTCCCCTTGTCTCTGCTCGCTCTCTCCTCACTCCTCTACTCTGCAATGCTCTTCCTCTCCCTCTCCACACTACTCCAACTCTACCACTATTTAAATCCAACCTCGATGCCACGCTTCTTTCTGAAGAACCTGTTTCCTAGTTACTCCATGTCCCTGCTTCCCTCTCCTCCCTACCCTTCATGGACAACTCTACAGCACTTTCCCTTCACCCCTCCATCCTTAATTCAGCACTTCCTCCAGCATCCCGTTCCTATTTTATTCTGTCCTGTCCTCTTCTCTGGGTCCACTACCTGGCCCTCCCCACGCCGCCGTGGACCGAGCCTGCTGACCCCTGCTGACCCCTGCTGCACTTCACCTGGCATTCCCTGAGAATCCCTCATCATCATGTAGTTCATTTTGGAAACTGTCCTGTTATGCAAGTCTGATGGCAGCGTCCTGTAACTACAGGGAGAGCAAAACCGTTGCCTAGCTACACCCAATCCTGACACATTCTTCAGCCACTACATCCAAGATCCCTGTAGGCACACTGACGACTCCAATGGCCAGGGGTGGGCTAGACTATAGGGAACTCTGGAGACGTCCTGGAAGGCCTCTGCACAGTGGGCAGGGATGGACTGGCCTGTAGGGAACTCTGGAGATGTCCTGGTAGGCCTCTGCACACTGGGCAGGGATGGACTGGCCTGTAGGGAACTCTGTAAATGTTCTGGTAGGCCTCTTCACACTGGGCAGGGGTGGGCTGGCCTATAGGGAACTCTGGAGATTCCCCAGTAGGCCTGTGCACCCTGGGCAGGGGTGGTACCACTTGACAGGGGTGGGATGGCCTGTAGGGAACTCTGGAGATGTCCTGGTAGGCCTCTGCACCCGGGCAGGGGTGGGCTGGTCTATAGGGCACTCTGGAGATGTCCTTGTAGGCCTCTGCACCTGGGCAGGGATGGACTGGCCTGTAGGGAACTCTGTAAATGTTCTGGTAGGCCTCTTCACACTGGGCAGGGGTGGGCTGGCCTATAGGGAACTCTGGAGATTTCCCAGTAGGCCTGTGCACCCTGGGCAGGGGTGGGATGGCCTGTAGGGAACTCTGGAGATGTCCTGGTAGGCCTCTGCACCCGGGCAGGGGTGGGCTGGTCTATGGGGCACTCTGGAGATGTCCTGGTAGGCCTCTGCACCCGGGCAGGGGTGGGCTGGTCTATAGGGCACTCTGGAGATGTCCTGGTAGGCCTCTGCACCCGGGGTGGGCTGGTCTATAGGGCACTCTGGAGATTTCCTAGTCGGCCTCTGCACCCTGGGCAGGGGTGGGCTGGCCTGTAGGGAACTCTGGAGATTTCCCAGTAGGCCTCTGCATCCTGGGCAGGGGTGGGCTGGCCTGTAGGGAACACTGGAGATTTCCCAGTAGGCCTCTGCACCCTGGGCAGGGGTGGGCTGGCCTGTAGGGAACTTTGCCGATTTCCCGGTAGGCCTCTGCTCCCTGGGCAGGGGTGGGCTGGCCGGTAGGGAACTCTGCAGATTTCCCAATAGGCCTCTGCACCTTGGGCAGGGGTGGGCTGGCCTGTAGGGAACTCTGGAGATTTCCCAGTAGGCCTCTGCACCCTGGGCAGGGGTGGGCTGGCCTACTGCAGGGTTGGGCTGGCTTGTAGGGAACTCTGGAGATTTCCCAGTAGGCCTCTGCACCCTGGGCAGGGGTGGGCTGGCCTGTAGGGAACTCTGCAGATTTCCCAATAGGCCCCTGCACCCTGGGCAGGGGTGGGCTGGCCTGTAGGGAACTGTGGAGATTTCCTGGTAGGTCTCTGCACCCTGGGCAGGGGTGGGCTGGCCTGTAGGGAACTCTGGAGATTTCCCGGTAGGCATCTGCACCCTGGGCAGGGGTGGGCCGGCCTGTAGGGAACTCTGGAGATTTCCCGGTAGGCCTATGCACCCTGGGCAGGGGTGGGCTGGCCTGTAGGGAACTCTGCAGATTTCCCAACAGGCCTCTGCACCCTGGGCAGGGGTGGCCTGTCCTGTAGGGAACACTGGAGATTTCCCAGCAGGTCTCTGCACCCTGGGCAGGGGTGGTACCCTGGGCAGGGGTTGGCTGGCCTATGGGCAGGGGTGGGATGGCCTGTAGAGAACTCTGGAGATTTCCCAGTAGGTCTCTGCACCCTGGGCAGGGGTGGGCTAGCTTGTGGGGAACTCTGGAGATTTCCCAGGCGGCCTCTGCATCCTGGGCAGAGGTTGGCTGGCCTGTAGGGAACTCTGGAGATTTCCCGGTAGGTCTCTGCACCCTGGACAGAGGTGGGCTGGCCTGTAGGAAACTCTGGAGATTTCCTGGTAGGTCTCTGCACCGTGGGCTGGCCTGTAGGGAACTCTGGAGATTTCCTGGTGGGTCTCTGCACCGTGGGCTGGGGTGGGCTGGCCTGTAGGGAACACTGGAGATTTCCTGGTAGGTCTCTGCACCGTGGGCAGAGGAGGGCTGGCCTGTAGAGAACTCTGGAGATTTCCCGGTAGGTCTCTGCACCCTGGGTAGAGGTGGGCTGGCCTGTAGGGAACTCTGGAGATTTCCCGGTAGGTCTCTGCACTGTGGGCTGTGGTGGGCTGGCCTGTAGGGAACTCTGGAGATTTCCTGGTAGGTCTCTGCACCGTGGGCAGAGGTGGGCTGGCCTGTAGGGAACTCTGGAGATTTCCTTGCAGGTCTCTGCACCCTGGGCAGGGGTGTTTCCCCCCACATCAGGATTTCTTGGGCCCAATGTGCACCCCATAACACTTCCCTTATTTAGCTGTGTTCAGTGAAGTTGTAACCTAGCAACGCCCCCCACACCCCCCACCCACCCCCCCACCTCCCGAACCATCCGTGGAATTGAGGGTGCACCGCTAATTAAAATCAAGAATCAAGATCAGGGGTTGAGACTTTTGAGGTCATGTGGGGTGCACCTGGTGCACGGGTGAGGGGGGCACCACAGTAATTCATATTAACTCAAATTGTCAATCCACATATAACGTTTATCTGAATTTATCAAGATACAGCCAGAGGTTTTGAAATGCTCATCGTAAGAACTCTAGAGTCACACACCGTCCCATTCCTACATGATACATAGCTCCCAGACACGTCTCAACAGACTCCATAATAATTACAATAATGCCATCAGAACCTCTGGAAGGCTCTTTGAGATTCTTTATCCATCTCCCTTGGGTACTGGGATAGTAGCTATGCCCTGAATGCAACATTCCCTACTCAGCTGCATTGAAGGCTCAATTGCGCCGCCCTGTAGGAAACACACTGCACTTCCATGCATTCAAATGGAGGGTTTCTATTTTCTTTTTTCAACTGTTATTGATCCCTTCCTGCGTTTCAAAATGTGCAAACAATATCGAATTCTGCCCTGATAAAGCACACTAGGCGCGAAACATGTGTCAGTATACTCCCATTGAATATCTCAGTTTAACAATTTAACAGATGCCCAGTTTGCAAACTCCCAGCATAATGTTGGTTTACAATCCCTTTATATTGCCATTTTATAAAATACTATTATGCTCACAGTTTGGCGGTCCCAGCATATGCCCAGTTTCACTCCCCCAGTGTGTTCAGAGTGTGCTTAACAGGAGGATTTCACCCATTGAAAATTCCAGTATAGAGTAACAGAATTCCAGTATATGGCCAGTCTTTAGAATCCCAGTCTATTTCCAGTTTCCACCCAGATTGGCCATGCCAATAGCCTCCAGATTTGACAGTTCCAGTTGGCACAATCTCCATGTACTCTCAGTTTGACTGGCCATCCCAGTTCACTCCCAGTTTGACAATATCTCCCCACACCTAGTTTGGACACTCGGAGTAGATGGTCACTAGGGCAACTGTAGTAACCCTTCAGTTTCATTGAGCTCAGGTTATTCCCAGTTTGCAGCGCGCCCGTACATCTCCAGTTGCACCAACCCAGTGCACTCCTCTTGGGCACCGACCCACTGTAAACACTGCACTATTGACATCCAGTGTCCGTACAGCTACCAACAAAGAGTGTAAACGCTACACTGTATCAAGTGCTTACCCATTGTAAACATTGCACTATTGACATCGAGTGTCCAGTACAGCTACCAACAAAGAGTGTACACACTACACTGTTTGCATCGAGTGCTTATACACTGTAAAAAGTGCACTGTTTACATCAAGTGCCCAGTACAGCTACCAACAAAGAGTGTAAAAACGACACTGTTTGCATCGAGTGCTTATGCACTGTAAACACTGCACTATTAACATCAAGTGTCCAGTACAGCTACCAACAAAGAGTGTAAATACTACACTGTATCAAGTGCTTCCCACTGTAATAACTGCACTGTTTACATCAAGTGCCCAGTACAGCTACCAACAAAGAGTGTAAACACTACACTGTGTGCATCGAGTGCTTATGCACTGTAAACACTGCACTATTAACATCAAGTGTCCAGTACAGCTACCAACAAAGAGTGTAAAAACTACACGGTTTGCATCGAGTGCTTATGCACTGTAAACACTGCACTATTAACATCAAGTGTCCAGTACAGCTACCAACAAAGAGTGTAAACGCTACACTGTATCAAGAGCTTAACCACTGTAAACATTGCACTATTGACATCGAATGCCCAGTACAGCTACCAACAAAGAGTGTAAACACTACACTGTTTACATTGAGTGCTTACCCACTGTAATAACTGCACTGTTTACATCAAGTGCCCAGTACAGCCACCAACAAAGAGTGTAAACACTATACTGTTTGCATCGAGTGCTTATACACTGTAAACACTGCACTATTGACATCAAGTGCCCAGTACAGCTACCAACAATGAGTGTAAACACTACACTGTTTGCATCGAGTGCATATACACTGTAAACACTGCACTGTTTACATCAAGTGCCCAGTACAGCTACCAACAAAGAGTGTACACACTACACTGTTTGCATCGAGTGCATATACACTGTAAACACTGCACTATTGACATCAATTGCCCAGTACAGCTACCAACGAGTGTAAACACTACACTGCTTGCATCGAGTGCTTATACACTGTAAACACTGCACTGTTTACATCAAGTGCCTAGTACAGCTAATAACAAAGAGTGTAAACACTATACTGTTTGCATGAGTGCTTATACACTGTAAAACAAAGGGGGGTCTGGGAATCTCTCTACCAGCACGAACACAGCCCAATGACCTGTTCTTGGGTGAATACACCCTGGGAGAGACTCTACCAAGTCTTTAGCTCACTGTCCCTTTCACAGAGAAGAAATGTCCCTGCATATCCGTCTTTGTCCTGCCCAGGGGCAGACCAGCACCGAAAATGCTAGGCAATTCTCCTCTGAACAAGAGTACCATCAGTAACCCCATACATGTGTTTCAGCATTGTTGGGCATCGTCAGTGAGGTGAAGCTGTGCCTCTCTAAGAACAGTGAGCAAGGGGTTCACACCTGGATCACCCTGGTAATTTAGGGTGAGACCCAAAGTTAATTTATGCAAAACAAAGGCTTACTGTTCTTAAAGAGGCAGAGCTTCACCTCACTGATGATGCCCAACAAGGCTGAAACACGTGCATGGGGTTACTGATGGTACTCTTGTTCAGAGGAGAATTGCCTAGTATTTCGGGGCAGGACAAAGACTGGTATGCAGGGAAATTTCTTCTCTGTGAAAGGGACAGTGAGCTAAAGACTTGGTAGAGCCTCTCCCAGGGGCCATCCACCCAAGAACAGGTCAATGGGCTGTGTTCATGCTGGCAGTGCTTAGTGCGGCTAACAGAGCAGAATGTGAACACGGCTTCATGGGCATAATGTGCTCACTCGGGCTACCCACAGATTAGGTGCCCTATTTGCAACCTGTGGCTAAGCAATCAGAATGTGCACGCAGCGCTATTTGCATCAGGATCTGAGTATAGGAGTTACACATCATGCGCTCATGTGCTGCGGCTATAGGCAGACGCAAAGTGAACAGACACTGCATTAACCGGTGTGGACCGGCACCCAGACACAATGGAGTCTTTAAGGTGGCACAAGTAAGCATTTTCTTATCAGTGCTCAACTGAAGTTTAGGCTTGAGAAAACCACGAGCTCCATCAAAGGACTTCCTGTTATGTGAAATGTTTCCGTACACAACTTCCTGTCACATGACAGTGCCCTTCCTGTGAGATCCCTCCTTCATAGCTCTCAACTCACACGCTTTTGGCGGGTGTCACCCGCCTTGTAAAGAGCTGACTCACCCGCCAAGCCTCCTGCACGCCCATTCATTCCTATGGGCGTCTCACCCGCCAAAAACAAAATCAGGTGATTTCACCCGCCTTCGCGACACAAATGGTTGAGAGCTATGCTCCTTATTATATCACCATTAGGCTGGGTGGAGGCGCCAACGCTCGTTCTAGTTCCAGCCAGTACTAAGTATTATGAGTGAGAGACACAGGTGGGGCAAAAGCGTATCCTCACCTCACAGCACTCCCCAAAACACACAACCAAGGAAATACATGTCCGAGATCATGTCAATAAATGTCATATCATACGTGTGTTGGCCTGAGGCAGTTCTACGACCAGGGTGACAGTGAGACATGACATTAGCAAGGACACAATAAGTTGTGAGATGGGGCCTGGAAAATCCTGATTGCTATGAGACGCGCGTGGGAAGAGGCAATGGTTAAACTATGCTCCGACCACAGCAAGATGCGTGTGGTGACCAGAAGTAGCAGGCAGGCCACAGAGAGAGCCGAGGAGGCAATGACAGAGGCTGGGGTAGCAGTGAGACCTCAGAGAGACGTGCAGCATGAGCTGAGGAGGCAGTGAGACCACAGAGAGATGTGCCGCATGAGCTCAGGAGGCAGTGAGACCTCAGAGAGACGTGCAGCATGAGTTCAGGAGGCAGTGAGACCACAGAGAGGCGTGCAGCATGAGCTCAGGAGGCAGTGAGACCACAGGGAGACGTGCAGCATGAGCGCAGGAGGCAGTGAGACCACAGAGAGACGTGCAGCATGAGCTGAGGAGGCAGTGAGACCACAGGGAGACGTGCAGCATGAGCGCAGGAGGCAGTGAGACCACAGAGAGACGTGCAGCATGAGCTGAGACGGCAGTGAGACCACAGAGAAATGTGCAGCATGAGCTCAGGAGGCAGTGAGACCACAGAGAGATGTGCAGCATGAGCTGAGGAGGCAGTGAGACCACAGAGAGAGGTGCAGCATGAGCTGAGGGGGCAGTGAGACCACAGAGAGGCGTGAAGCATGAGCTGAGGAGGCAGTGAGACCACAGAGGGACGTGCAGCATGAGCTGAGGAGGTAGTGAGACCACAGAGAGAGGTGCAGCATGAGCTGAGGGGGCAGTGAGACCACAGAGAGGCGTGCAGCATGAGCTGAGGAGGCAGTGAGACCTCAGAGAGACATACAGCATGAGCTGAGGAGGCAGTGAGACCACAGAGAGACACGCGGCATGAGCTCAGAAGGCAGTGAGACCACAGAGAGACGCGCGGCATGAGCTGAGGAGGCGGTGAGAACAGAGAGAGGCGTGTGGCATGAGCTGAGGAGGCAGTGAGAGCACAGAGAGGTGTGCGGCATGAGCTGAGGAGGCAGTGAGACCACAGAGAGACATGCAGCATGCGCTGAGGATGCAGTGAGACCACAGATAGACGTGCAGCATGAGCTGAGGAGGCAGTGAGACCACAGGGAGACGTGTAGCATGAGCGCAGGAGGCAGTGAGACCACAGAGAGACGTGCAGCATGAGCTCAGGAAGCAGTCAGATCACATAGAGACGTGCAGCATAAGCTGAGGGGGCAGTGAGAACACAGAGAGGCATGCATAATGAGCTCAGGAGGCAGTGAGACGTGCAGCATGAGCTCAGGGGACAGTGAGACCACAGAGAGACACACAGCATGAGCTGAGGAGGCAGTGAGACCACAGAGAGACTTGCAGCATGAGCTGAGGAGGCAGTGAGACCACAGAGAAACGCACGGAATGAGCTCAGGAGGCAGTGAGACCCCAGAGAGACGCGCGGCATGAGCTGAGGAGGCAGTGATACCACAGAGAGGCGTGTGGCATGAGCTGAGGAGGCAGTGAGACCACAGGGAGATGTGCAGCATGATCGCAGGAGGCAGTGAGACCACAGAGAGCCATGTAGCATGAGCTGAGATGGCAGTGAGACGTGCAGCATGAGCTGAGGAGGCAGTGAGACCACAGAGAGATGTGCAGCATGAGCTCAGGAGGCTGTGAGACCACAGAGAGACGTGCAGCATGCGCTGAGGAGGCAGAGAGACCACAGAGAGACGTGCAGCATGATCTGAGGAGGCAGTGAGACCACAGAGAGACGTGCAGCATGAGCTGAGGCAGCAGTGAGACCACAGAGAGGCGTGCAGGATGAGCTCAGGAGGCAGTGAGACCATAGAGAGACGTATATCATGAGCTGAGGAGGCAGTGAGACCTCAGAGAGACGTGCAGCATGAGCTGAGGAGGCAGTGAGACCTCAGAGAGACATGCGGCATGAGCTCAGGAGGCAGTGAGACCACAGAGAGACGCGTGGCATGAGCTCAGGAGGCAGTGAGACCACAGATAGACGCGCGGCATAAGCTGAGGAGGCAGTGAGAACACAGAGAGGCATGCGGCATGAGCTGAGGAGGCAGTGAGAGCACAGAGAGGTGTGCGGCATGAGCTGAGGAGGCAGTGAGACCACAGAGAGAAATGCAGCATGCGCTGAGGATGCAGTGAGACCACAGATAGACGTGCAGCATGAGCTGAGGAGGCAGTGAGACCACAGGGAGACGTGCAGCATGAGCGCAGGAGGCAGTGAGACCAAAGAGAGACGTGCAGCATGAGCTCAGGAAGCAGTGAGACCACAGAGAGACGTGCAGCATAAGCTGAGGGGGCAGTGAGACCACAGAGAGGCATGCATCATGAGCTCAGGAGGCAGTGAGATCTGCAGCATGAGCTCAGGGGGCAGTGAGACCACAGAGAGACACGTAGCATGAGCTAAGGAGGCAGTGAGACCACAGAGAGACGTGCAGCATGAGCTGAGGAGGCAGTGAGACCACAGAGAAATGAACGGAATGAGCTCAGGAGGCAGTGAGACCCCAGAGAGACGCGCGGCATGAGCTGAGGAGGCAGTGAGACCACAGAGAGACATGTAGCATGAGCTGAGACGGCAGTGAGACGTGCAGCATGAGCTGAGGAGGCAGTGAGACCACAGAGAGATGTGCAGCATGAGCTCAGGAGGCAGTGAGACCACAGAGAGATGTGCAGCATGCGCTGAGGAGGCAGTGAGACCACAGAGAGACGTGCAGCATGATCTGAGGAGGCAGTGAGACCACAGAGAGACGTGCAGCATGAGCTCAGGAGGCAGTGAGACCACAGAGAGACATGCAGCATGAGCTGAGGCAGCAGTGAGACCACAGAGAGGCGTGCAGCATGAGCTCAGGAGGCAGTGAGACCATAGAGAGACGTGCATCATGAGCTGAGGAGGCAGTGAGACCTCAGAGAGACGTGCAGCATGAGCTGAGGAGGCAGTGAGACCACAGAGAGACGTGCAGCATGAGCTGAGGCAACAGTGAGACCACAGAGAGGCGTGCAGCATGAGCTCAGGAGGCAGTGAGACCATAGAGAGACGTATATCATGAGCTGAGGAGGCAGTGAGACCTCAGAGAGACGTGCAGCATGAGCTGAGGAGGCAGTGAGACCTCAGAGAGACATGCGGCATGAGCTGAGGAGGCAGTGAGACCTCAGAGAGACATGCGGCATGAGCTCAGGAGGCAGTGAGACCACAGAGAGACGCGCGGCATAAGCTGAGGAGGCAGCGAGAACACAGAGAGGCGTGCGGCATGAGCTGAGGAGGCAGTGAGAGCACAGAGAGGCGTGCGGCATGAGCTGAGGAGGCAGTGAGACCACAGAGAGACGTGCAGCATGAGCTGAGGCAACAGTGAGACCACAGAGAGGCGTGCAGCATGAGCTCAGGAGGCAGTGAGACCATAGAGAGACGTATATCATGAGCTGAGGAGGCAGTGAGACCTCAGAGAGACGTGCAGCATGAGCTGAGGAGGCAGTGAGACCTCAGAGAGACATGCGGCATGAGCTGAGGAGGCAGTGAGACCTCAGAGAGACATGCGGCATGAGCTCAGGAGGCAGTGAGACCACAGAGAGACGTGCAGCATGCGCTGAGGAGGCAGTGAGACCACAGAGAGATGCGCGGCATAAGCTGAGGAGGCAGCGAGAACACAGAGAGGCGTGCGGCATGAGCTGAGGAGGCAGTGAGAGCACAGAGAGGCGTGCGGCATGAGCTGAGGAGGCAGTGAGACCACAGAGAGACGTGCAGCATGAGCTGAGGCAACAGTGAGACCACAGAGAGGCGTGCAGCATGAGCTCAGGAGGCAGTGAGACCATAGAGAGACGTATATCATGAGCTGAGGAGGCAGTGAGACCTCAGAGAGACGTGCAGCATGAGCTGAGGAGGCAGTGAGACCTCAGAGAGACATGCGGCATGAGCTGAGGAGGCAGTGAGACCTCAGAGAGACATGCGGCATGAGCTCAGGAGGCAGTGAGACCTCAGAGAGACGTGCAGCATGAGCTGAGGAGGCAGTGAGACCTCAGAGAGACATGCGGCATGAGCTGAGGAGGCAGTGAGACCTCAGAGAGACATGCGGCATGAGCTCAGGAGGCAGTGAGACCACAGAGAGACGCGCGGCATAAGCTGAGGAGGCAGTGAGAACACAGAGAGGCGTGCGGCATGAGCTGAGGAGGCAGTGAGAGCACAGAGAGGCGTGCGGCATGAGCTGAGGAGGCAGTGAGACCACAGAGAGACGTGCAGCATGAGCTGAGGCAACAGTGAGACCACAGAGAGGCGTGCAGCATGAGCTCAGGAGGCAGTGAGACCATAGAGAGACGTATATCATGAGCTGAGGAGGCAGTGAGACCTCAGAGAGACGTGCAGCATGAGCTGAGGAGGCAGTGAGACCTCAGAGAGACATGCGGCATGAGCTGAGGAGGCAGTGAGACCTCAGAGAGACATGCGGCATGAGCTCAGGAGGCAGTGAGACCTCAGAGAGACGTGCAGCATGAGCTGAGGAGGCAGTGAGACCTCAGAGAGACATGCGGCATGAGCTGAGGAGGCAGTGAGACCTCAGAGAGACATGCGGCATGAGCTCAGGAGGCAGTGAGACCACAGAGAGACGCGCGGCATAAGCTGAGGAGGCAGTGAGAACACAGAGAGGCGTGCGGCATGAGCTGAGGAGGCAGTGAGACCTCAGAGAGACATGCGGCATGAGCTCAGGAGGCAGTGAGACCACAGAGAGACGCGCGGCATAAGCTGAGGAGGCAGTGAGAACACAGAGAGGCGTGCGGCATGAGCTGAGGAGGCAGTGAGAGCACAGAGAGGCGTGCGGCATGAGCTGAGGAGGCAGTGAGACCACAGAGAGACGCGCGGCATAAGCTGAGGAGGCAGTGAGACCTCAGAGAGACATGCGGCATGAGCTCAGGAGGCAGTGAGACCTCAGAGAGACGTGCAGCATGAGCTGAGGAGGCAGTGAGACCTCAGAGAGACGTGCAGCATGAGCTGAGGAGGCAGTGAGACCTCAGAGAGACATGCGGCATGAGCTCAGGAGGCAGTGAGACCTCAGAGAGACGTGCAGCATGAGCTGAGGAGGCAGTGAGACCTCAGAGAGACATGCGGCATGAGCTGAGGAGGCAGTGAGACCTCAGAGAGACATGCGGCATGAGCTCAGGAGGCAGTGAGACCACAGAGAGACGCGCGGCATAAGCTGAGGAGGCAGTGAGAACACAGAGAGGCGTGCGGCATGAGCTGAGGAGGCAGTGAGACCTCAGAGAGACATGCGGCATGAGCTCAGGAGGCAGTGAGACCACAGAGAGACGCGCGGCATAAGCTGAGGAGGCAGTGAGAACACAGAGAGGCGTGCGGCATGAGCTGAGGAGGCAGTGAGACCTCAGAGAGACATGCGGCATGAGCTCAGGAGGCAGTGAGACCACAGAGAGACGCGCGGCATAAGCTGAGGAGGCAGTGAGAACACAGAGAGGCGTGCGGCATGAGCTGAGGAGGCAGTGAAAGCACAGAGAGGCGTGCGGCATGAGCTGAGGAGGCAGTGAGACCACAGAGAGACGCGCGGCATAAGCTCAGGAGGCAGTGAGACCACAGAGAGACGCGCGGCATAAGCTGAGGAGGCAGTGAGACCTCAGAGAGACATGCGGCATGAGCTCAGGAGGCAGTGAGACCTCAGAGAGATGTGCAGCATGAGCTGAGGAGGCAGTGAGACCTCAGAGAGACGTGCAGCATGAGCTGAGGAGGCAGTGAGACCTCAGAGAGACATGCGGCATGAGCTCAGGAGGCAGTGAGACCTCAGAGAGACGTGCAGCATGAGCTGAGGAGGCAGTGAGACCTCAGAGAGACATGCGGCATGAGCTGAGGAGGCAGTGAGACCTCAGAGAGACATGCGGCATGAGCTCAGGAGGCAGTGAGACCACAGAGAGACGCGCGGCATAAGCTGAGGAGGCAGTGAGAACACAGAGAGGCGTGCGGCATGAGCTGAGGAGGCAGTGAAACCTCAGAGAGACATGCGGCATGAGCTCAGGAGGCAGTGAGACCACAGAGAGACGCGCGGCATAAGCTGAGGAGGCAGTGAGAACACAGAGAGGCGTGCGGCATGAGCTGAGGAGGCAGTGAGACCTCAGAGAGACATGCGGCATGAGCTCAGGAGGCAGTGAGACCACAGAGAGACGCGCGGCATAAGCTGAGGAGGCAGTGAGAACACAGAGAGGCGTGCGGCATGAGCTGAGGAGGCAGTGAAAGCACAGAGAGGCGTGCGGCATGAGCTGAGGAGGCAGTGAGACCACAGAGAGACGCGCGGCATAAGCTCAGGAGGCAGTGAGACCACAGAGAGACGCGCGGCATAAGCTGAGGAGGCAGTGAGACCTCAGAGAGACATGCGGCATGAGCTCAGGAGGCAGTGAGACCTCAGAGAGACGTGCAGCATGAGCTGAGGAGGCAGTGAGACCTCAGAGAGACGTGCAGCATGAGCTGAGGAGGCAGTGAGACCTCAGAGAGACATGCGGCATGAGCTCAGGAGGCAGTGAGACCTCAGAGAGACGTGCAGCATGAGCTGAGGAGGCAGTGAGACCTCAGAGAGACATGCGGCATGAGCTGAGGAGGCAGTGAGACCTCAGAGAGACATGCGGCATGAGCTCAGGAGGCAGTGAGACCACAGAGAGACGCGCGGCATAAGCTGAGGAGGCAGTGAGAACACAGAGAGGCGTGCGGCATGAGCTGAGGAGGCAGTGAGACCTCAGAGAGACATGCGGCATGAGCTCAGGAGGCAGTGAGACCACAGAGAGACGCGCGGCATAAGCTGAGGAGGCAGTGAGAACACAGAGAGGCGTGCGGCATGAGCTGAGGAGGCAGTGAGACCTCAGAGAGACATGCGGCATGAGCTCAGGAGGCAGTGAGACCACAGAGAGACGCGCGGCATAAGCTGAGGAGGCAGTGAGAACACAGAGAGGCGTGCGGCATGAGCTGAGGAGGCAGTGAGAGCACAGAGAGGCGTGCGGCATGAGCTGAGGAGGCAGTGAGACCACAGAGAGACGCGCGGCATAAGCTCAGGAGGCAGTGAGACCACAGAGAGACGCGCGGCATAAGCTGAGGAGGCAGTGAGAGCACAGAGAGGCGTGCGGCATGAGCTGAGGAGGCAGTGAGACCACAGAGAGAAATGCAGCATGCGCTGAGGATTTATTTTATTTTTTTTATTTTATTTTATTACATTTGTTATACGCCCAGACCCGGGGGTATCACGGCGTAGTTACAGACAATGGGATAATGCAATCTTAGAAAGAACTCAGAGGTCCACAGGAATAGCAATCAGTAATATACAATAATAGGAATCAATAATATACACTAATATACAAAGCAGTCAGGTAAAATAATTGATTGGAGGGGGTTAGTGCACTGGTTCAGTTAGAACTTGTTGAAGAGCCAAGTCTTCAGAAGGCTTTTGAATTTAGGGAGGAGGTTTCATTCATAATGTGGGAAGGTAGCGCATTCCAGTGTCTAGGTGCCAGTATTTTGAAGCTGCTGCCCCCTGCTTTCTCTCTTTTGTATCTGGGGGTTTCAAGGAATGCGTTTTTGTTGGACCTGAGGAGTCTGGTCTGGGGCTTCATCATGACTGTGTTGTTGAGGTATTTGGGCGCTTTGTTAGCCCTGCCTTTGTGGGTGATGCTCAGGGTTTTAAATAGAATTCTGGCTTGTATGGGGAGCCAGTGGTGGTCTCTTCTGGTGTTGGATATATGTTCAGATTTTTTGATGCCTAAAGCTGCTCTGAGGGCTTTTTTTTGCATGAGTTGAAGTTTAGCTATGTTGGCATTGGAAGTGCCAAGGATTAGGATATTACAATAGTCTAGCTTAGACAGTATGAGTGCTCTGGCTAGAGTAACACAGTTGCTGGTAGAGAGGAATTTACGGCTGAGGGAGATGAGTTTAGAGGTGTAGGAAGTGGATGAGGCTAATGTGTTTACTTGTGACGACATGGATAGTGTTGTATCTAAGTAGACGCCAAGGGTCTTGACTTGTTTAAGAACAGGGATTATGGTTCCATCGATGGTGAATGATTTAAAGGCGGGCTCAAGGGTGTTGATTTTGCTGGAGGAGCCTAGTATGAGGAGCTCGGTTTTGTCGTCGTTGAGACAGAGGCTGTTGTTAGCCATCCAGTTTTGGATGAGTGAGTAGATTTGGTTAACCAGGAGGGAGTCTTGTTCATGGTTACCTGTGAGAGGAATGAGGATTTGGGTGTCATCGGCGAAGTTAGTATAGATGACAACCAGAGCATCCAAGGCTGCAAATAATAGCTTGGTGTAGGCATTATACAGAGTGTGGGATAGGCAGGAGCCTTGCGGTACACCTGCAGGGACAGACACTGGGTCTGCTGATTCTTTGCCGATGGATACTCTGGAAGTTCTGTCAGCCAAGAAGGATTTGATCCAGTTGGTAGCGTTCTGAGCTAGGTTGAAGTTGTTTGCTAGAGTGTTACAGAGTTTGTTGTGGTCAACCAGATCGAAGGCCGCCGAGAGGTCCAAGAGCATCAGAAGGCAGAGTTTACCTGCTTCTCTGGTGGCATCCATTTGGATCTTCAGATCAAGGAGGGCTGTCTCTGTGCTATGGTTGGGACGGAAACCTGACTGGCGGTCTCCTAGTAGGTGATGTTGTTCCAGGTGGTTCTGAATTTGGCAGTAGGCTATTTAGTCGATTATTTTTAGGAGAAATGGGACCGTTGTAATGGGTCGGTAGTTAGTGGGTATTGTTGGATCCAGGGAAGGTTTTTTTAGAAGTGGTGTCACCCAAGCTTTTTTGATGCTGGTGGGGACTGTGTTTGTGAGGAAGGAGGCGTTAATGAATTCAGTGATGATAGGTGTGAGAGTGGGGGCGCATAGTTTCACTAGATGGGATGGGAATTGGTCTTCCTTGCAGTTGGAGGCTTTGAGTTTCATTATAGTGTCGAAAACTTCTTTGTTAGTCACTGGTGAAAATTGGAATGGGGGACCAGTAGTGGCGTTTGAGATGGTCGTTGATATGGTGGGTGGAGTTTTGTCAGCTAGGTGTGTTTTTTTACTATCGATTTTGTTTTGTAGTAGGAGGATTTTGGATGAGAGTGCGTTTTGAATGGTGGTGCACCAGTCTTTGCTAGCGTTTGAAGGTGCTGAGATTTGACAGGGGTTTTCGAGCTCTCTAAGAATGGTAAAGAGTTATTTGCTGTCTGAGGACGCGTTAGCAATGCGGAGGTTGAAGGCATTGGCTTTTTGAGTGATTATTGCTGATTTGTAAGTTTTGTTGGCTTCAGCGAAGGCTGATGCCGATTCTGGGGTGTTGTTTTTCTTATGGAGGTGTTCAAGTGATCTTTTAGTGCGTCTTAAGGCTATAAGTTCTTCATTAAACCAAAAGCAGGAGCGTTTATCAGGTCTACGGATTTTAGTGGTGATGGGTGCAAGTAGGTCGATGGTTTGGGTGAGGCATTGTTGGTATTGTTCTGCTAGATAGGAGGGGTTGTTGGTGCCTAGAACCATATGGGCAAAGGAGGCACACAAGGCTGGAGTGAGTTTGTCGGAAGAGAGCTTTTTGATATTTCTAGTCTCAAATGTTTCTGGTTTTTTAGGGGTGATGTGTTCGGTACTGGCATTGTCTATGGTGAAGTTAATTGCATAGTGGTCTGACCAATTGAGTGGTAGGATGGAGTCAATGGTGACTAGAGAGTTAAGGGTGAGAAGCCAGTCTAAGGTTCTTCCTTTTGAGTGGGTGGGTTTATCTACCAGTTGTATGAAGTTCATCTCTGACATGGCTGTATAAAATGTAGATGCTTCTGAGTCGAGGGGGTCATTGTATCCTAGGTTAAAGTCACCGAGGACTATGCATTTGGTTTTAGGCTTGATGAGGGGCGTTAGGAGTAGTGGGATGTCCAAGTCAGGGTGTGTGTTTTTGTTGGGTGATCTGTACACCACTAGTAGGTTGGTGGTGCTTTTGGGGTTGGAGGTATACTTGACTAGTAGGAGTTCATAACCTTGTATCTGTTCTATTGGGCATGCTCTGATTTCCAGGGTGGTTTTGGCTATTATGGCAACTCCGCCTCCTTGGGTATTTGTCCTGTCTGTTCTAAAGATGCTGAATCCTGGGGGAATGGCAAGGGCTAGAAGTGGTCCTGCTGCTGGGTGAAGCCAGGTTTCAGTGACCACCAGCATATCAAAGTGTTGGTCTACAATGAGGTCATGGATATCTATAGCATGGGCACCTAGTGAGCGGGCATTGATGAGTGTAGTTTTGAGGGTGGAGGTAGGGGCAGGGGGTGGTGTGTTATCTTTGATGGGGGAAGAGTCAGCGGTTTTGTTATTGGTTAGGTGCTTGAGTGATGCGTTGTGGAATCTTATGTGTTGGAAGTTGGTGGGCGTGGTGTTTGGTTTGATCAGTGTATTGGGTGAGGTGGTGAGGGAGTTAGCTCGTAGGGACATTTGGGTTCTAGACATGAGTCTATTGAGTCTTTCGATGCCCAGGATGGGTGTGGTTGTGTCATTAATGCAGATGGGTATGGTGTGATTGTATGTAGGCGGGTTGGGACTAAGGCACTGGATGTCTGCGGCTGCTGCCTACTTGATGGTGATGGGCATGGTGTGGGCCTGAGGAGATGGTATGGGGAAAGGGGGGAGTGTGGGGAGGAAAGGGGTGGGGCAGGGGATGGGGAAGTGGCGTGGACAACCTGGTCTAACTAATCCATCGCCAACCTTGATGAAGTGTCCTCTGGTGCATGGTGTAACATTAGGGACTATGCAAAAAGGGAACATGATGATGGTGAAGAGTGCTAGAATTATATTAGTGGGTGCTGGGTGGGTAGAGCTAGAGTTCAGTGAGCTGTCTAGGCACCTGGACTGGGAGCAATAATCCAGTGCAGGCAGACAGTGCTCTCATGCAAACGCAGCATCAGCCTGGGTAGCTAGTAGGGTGCGCGGGCAGTGGGTCATCTAAATTTGATTATAGTAATCAAGGCGCAAGCGGGGTGCACAGGCAGTGGGTCACCTAGATTCGATATTAGCAATTCAGGCACAAAACATAGCAGGGTGCACAGGCAGTGGGTCACCTAGATTTGATATTGGCAATTCAGGCACAAAACATAGCAGGGTGCACAGGCAGTGGGTCACCTAGATTTGATATTGGCAATTCAGGCACAAAACATAGCAGGGTGCACAGGCAGTGGGTCACCTAGATTCGATATTAGCAATTAGGATGCAGTGAGACCATAGATAGACATGCAGCATGAGCTGAGGAGGCAGTGAGACCACAGGGAGACGTGCAGCATGAGCACAGGAGGCAGTGAGACCACAGAGAGACGTGCAGCATGAGCTGAGGAGGCAGTGAGACCTCAGAGAGACGTGCAGCATGAGCTGAGGAGGCAGTGAGACCTCAGAGAGACATGCAGCATGAGCTCAGGAGGCAGTGAGACCACAGAGAGACGCGTGGCATGAGCTCAGGAGGCAGTGAGACCACAGAGAGACGCGCGGCATGAGCTGAGGAGGCTGTGAGAACAGAGAGAGGCGTGCAGCATGGGCTCAGGAGGCAGTGAGACCACAGAGAGAAATGCAGCATGCGCTGAGGATGCAGTGAGACCACAGATAGACATGCAGCA
Source organism: Ambystoma mexicanum (assembly GCF_040938575.1). Lineage (NCBI taxonomy): Eukaryota > Metazoa > Chordata > Amphibia > Caudata > Ambystomatidae > Ambystoma > Ambystoma mexicanum. The sequence goes on along the minus strand of NC_090926.1, from coordinate 1,279,491,445 downwards.
TGAGCTGAGGAGGCAGTGAGACCACAGGGAGACGTGCAGCATGAACGCAGGAGGCAGTGAGACCACAGAGAGACGTGCAGCATGAGCTCAGGAAGCAGTGAGACCACAGAGAGACGTGAAGCATAAGCTGAGGGGGCAGTGAGACCACAGAGAGGCATGCATCATGAGCTCAGGAGGCAGTGACATCTGCAGCATGAGCTCAGGGGGCAGTGAGACCACAGAGAGACACGTAGCATGAGCTGAGGAGGCAGTGAGACCACAGAGAGACGTGCAGCATGAGCTGAGGAGGCAGTGAGACCACAGAGAAACGCACGGAATGAGCTCAGGAGGCAGTGAGACCGCAGAGAGACGCGCGGCATGAGCTGAGGAGGCAGTGATACCACAGAGAGGCGTGTGGCATGAGCTGAGGAGGCAGTGAGACCACAGGGAGACGTGCAGCATGAGCGCAGGAGGCAGTGAGACCACAGAGAGACATGTAGCATGAGCTGAGACGGCAGTGAGACGTGCAGCATGAGCTGAGGAGGCAGTGAGACCACGGAGAGATGTGCAGCATGAGCTCAGGAGGCAGTGAGACCACAGGGAGACGTGCAGCATGAGTGCAGGAGGCAGTGAGACCACAGAGAGACATGTAGCATGAGCTGAGACGGCAGTGAGACGTGCAGCATGAGCTGAGGAGGCAGTGAGACCACAGAGAGATGTGCAGCATGAGCTCAGGAGTCAGTGAGACCACAGAGAGATGTGCAGCATGCGCTGAGGAGGCAGTGAGACCACAGAGAGACGTGCAGCATGATCTGAGGAGGCAGTGAGACCACAGAGAGACGTGCAGCATGAGCTCAGGAGGCAGTGAGACCACAGAGAGACATGCAGCATGAGCTGAGGCAGCAGTGAGACCACAGAGAGGCGTGCAGCATGAGCTCAGGAGGCAGTGAGACCATAGAGAGACGTGCATCATGAGCTGAGGAGGCAGTGAGACCTCAGAGAGACGTGCAGCATGAGCTCAGGAGGCAGTGAGACCTCAGAGAGACGTGCAGCATGAGCTCAGGAGGCAGTGAGACCATAGAGAGACGTGCATCATGAGCTGAGGAGGCAGTGAGACCTCAGAGAGACGTGCAGCATGAGCTCAGGAGGCAGTGAGACCTCAGAGAGACGTGCAGCATGAGCTCAGGAGGCAGTGAGACCATAGAGAGACGTGCAGCATGAGCTCAGGAGGCAGTGAGACCGACCACAGAGAGACGTGCAGCATGCGCTGAGGAGGCAGTGAGACCACAGAGAGGCA